>NW_008751845.1:884415-905926 GCF_000715545.1 Opisthorchis viverrini
GTATAACGCGGTGGGGGGGGGGGTCGTCTTTATGATGAACCCGGATTTTTTTTTCGTCCCTGCTTCTTCAGTCTAGGACACCTTAATGAAAAATTCCTCTTGGGGTCGTTCACAGATTTCGTTCACCTGTGTTCGTCCAAGGGTGCTGGGACAATTAGTTTGGGGACGGGGGTGGTGTGGTTAATTGGATTTAATGCTACTTGGATTTTTGTACTTTTAGACCCAGGCGATTTCGCTGATAACTACACACCGCCTCGTGTCATCTCGGCTGATCTAAGACCGCTGTTCACACGTTCGCAAGTTGTACCCCCTCTGTTCTATTCACACTGGGATGCTTGGCGATTTCCACCGCCTCGGCCACCAGTCGCTGTGGTGTGAATCTTAAACTCCGTCTCAGGATGTCCACATTTTCTAAATCTATCCTATGCCCGGTGTCTAGAGCATGCCCTGCCATTGCTGAATCTTTGACTAACGCCTGGTATTCCTCTGCGTTTCTCGGTGGTTTGTTAATGGAACGCTTATGCTCACCGATTCTGGTGTGCAATTCCCTGGCTGTCTGACCTATATAAACCTTCGTACAGTCGTTACATTTTATTTTGTATACACAGTTCCTAGTCCTATCAACCGGAAGGCGATCCTTCAAATGCACCAACACCGAGCGTAAAGTTTTCCCCTTCTGGAAAGCTACTCTAATGTTAGCCGTATTCAGTACCCTTCTAATGACTTCAGATGTCCCTGTTTTGTATGGAATGACCGCTGTTCCGATCCACTCCTTGTTGGGCCTTGGTGTTGGCACCAATACCCGTCTTAGTTGTCGCTTAATTAAACCCACTGGGTATCCGCCATCTTGAAGTCGCTTTTTTACCTCGAGCTGTGCTGCTCTTCGGTCGACCTCCTCTGTACACAGTGCTCTCACTCTCCTAAACATCGCTGAGGCTATGCTAGCATATACTGCTTTTGGATGTGCAGAGGAGTAGTCTAAGACCGCACCACTATCTGTTGATTTCCGGTATACAGTGGTTTTTAATTTCCCACCACTCTTGTGTGTCATGCAGTCAAGGAAAGCTAGTGTACCCGATGTGGACTCTAGCTCCATGCTAAACTTAATGTGAGGGTCCAATGTGTTCAGATGTTGAAAGAATTCGTTCACCTTATCCCGCTTTATTACAACGAACGTGTCATCTACGTAACGCCAGAACACCCTTGGTGGACACTCGAATCCGTTTAAAGCTTTCTGTTCGAAGTCTTCCATGTACATGTTGGCCAAAATCGGGGATATTGGTGATCCCATCGCCAAACCTTGTTCTTGACAGTATATAATTGATTCAAAAACAAATTGACTGAGGTTTAGGCATACCTTTATGCCTTCAACTATCTCGTCTACGGAGAGTTGCGTTCGTTCTTGCAGCGTTGCGTCTGCCAGTAAAAATCTTCTCGCTCCTTCCACAGCGTCCGCTTTACGGACGTTGGTATACATCGAATTGACGTCAAAACTAGCCAGGACTTCGTCTGGCTCTATCTGAAACCCGGCTACTTTTTTGGCAAAGTCATACGAATCTTGGATATGTATGGGTGACTTGCCGGCAAGTGGTTTAAGGATAGAAGGTTTAAGGACGAAGCTTTTGTGTCAAAAGCGAAACGTTGCCCAGCAATAAATCCACCGATTGTTTACCAACCCTCTCTGAATAGATGAGAAGCGCTTTAGGAAAGAACATAGAGTTGAATGGATCATCATCTTTATCATAATCGACAGCATAACAACGGTTTTCGACAGTTGCACTTAGCTGGCGCACAACCAAACTTCATCTTAACGCCTAATTTGGAAGAAAAGCGTTTTGGAAGGGGACTTTGTTGTAGCCTACCACAACCATTCCGAAATGCTTACATTTCCAAACACTCACTCAGGCAATCGAGATACAGACAGTCAACAAAAAGGTCAGTGACGGCCACTAGCGGCCACATCTGGCAGCCTGTTGGAGCAATCCCCATCCTGGAAGGTAAGTTGCACCGACAACACTCAAACTTCTTGCAATCACTTTCATACCCCTGTGCCAGGTCGAATTTTGGCCGCTTCTCTTATTGCGCTGTTTTTGAACATAAAAACAGCACTTTCTTCGGCTAGCGATGATTCAGCAAGCCAAATAGTTGGCTAACCACTGCAGATTATGGTGCTGCTCATAGTCTTTGATTGAAGTTCGCGTTGCACAACAGAAGACCTGCTCCTAAATGTCTGGTTATTAATTCTAAGACACCATGCTGCACGAAGCGTGGTTCTGAGACAACAGTGGTCGAAAACCCGAGGAATTCACAGCTCCGCTGCCAGAAGGGGAGATGTCCCACAACTGTAGAAAGGGCAGCTCATCCTATAGCCTGATAGGGACGCTTCTTGAGAGTCTGGGATCTGCCTCTGCCTCGATATGTGTCTCAAATTAGAAACCGGACGCCAGCCTTAGAAATTTCGCACTGATCCCATCCGTCACACTATAATCTAAACCAGCATAGCATCTAATATATCTAATATCTATTTAATATATCTAATAATGTTCAGATGCACAACAATTTGTGGGTGCACAACGCATGCAAAAAGTATAGATGGCTTTCGTCAGTTCATTCTTAAACACCAGTACCTTCTCAAACTTCCAAGAAAAGAAAGTGGTTTTTAGTAAACACCAGCTCGACAAGGCTTTCATCAGCAGCTGTTTGAACACCAAGGTTATGAAAGCTTTGTTGCGGTCCCTTCATTATCTCGTCCACCATCGGCCGATCGACTGTCCGACAGACCGTCCGACCGATCGACCGACCGACCAGTCAGACAGACCGACTTGTGCACGTGTCGACGTGACGTCACGAGCGTGGACAATGGAGCTTTGTTTTGGGATGTGTGGGCTCACTTTTGTGCACATAGTACCGTAGAGTTTCGAACCCGATTGTTCCTTTTCATTCACATTCGCGATTGTCAAGCGTACGCGTGACTCAGATTTGCGTAGAAGGGGGAACCTGAACATTGACGTTTCAGAAAATGGGATATGGGATCGGTTTGTTGTTGTTGTTGTTGTTGTTGTTCTTGTCGTCGAAGGCCAACTTGGCGTATCCTCATTCAATTACTTGGTGAGTGGCCAGTCTGTTCGAGAGCATTTTAGCCCTCAGTACTCCGGAACTGAGAACGGATATCCGGTTCTGTTGGTTTGCGGAATTGTATATAGTTTCACTTGTATTTCAACTACGTCAAGGTGGACCCGCTGGCCACTATCCATCTCTGGCGATCCCCTACCACTTCTTTTTGAGGACTCTGATTGTTATCCAATCTGTCCTACTTGGCTTTGAAGAATTTTCGTATTTTTTTGCCTGCCGGATTCCGAATGTCCCTTTTGTGAACGGCTGCCAGGTTTTCTCGCGCTCGCCTCTTGTCTCACCTGTCTCTTCGGGGAGACAGACGTGCGTTTGGAGCACTCGTCTGTGGGTAGTACGGTATCCTCCTCAACTGGTTGATACCCATCTGTTGCTAGCAACTCCTGACTTCCTGACTCTTAAAGCATGGTCCTTGATCCTTTAAGATGATCTTCGGTATCTGGTGGTTTGCCAGAATGTGTTGTATTATCCGTCTTCCAGTCAAGCCTCGTTGAGTTGACACGACTACTGCCCCGACCTACCGCGGCGGGCGCTGTGTCAATAACACGACCTACTGAGTACTCAGTTTAAAAGTGGAAGTACTTGACAAATTTTTTCCATATTGTTTTGAAGCAGGGGTAAGTTTTGACAATGTGGTAAACTTTGGTAACTTGGCAGTATCCCAGCCCTCGTGCTTCCTTCGGGTAGCATGGCAGCTAGGCACTGGAAGGGTGCTGCAGCTGAACGCTTTTTACGCTATTACGGTTCTAGAAACTTCGTATGGAGCAACCAACTTCGGGCTCCGTTTTCTGTGATATGGTAGGTAGATACGAGAATAATGCTATAACGAAACAACTCAGATTCAATGCGAGAACTGGTTTAATCGCATGAAGAACATCGGACACGTTCAGCCACTTTCGGAATATACAGGTGAGTGTGAACCGACAGTAGTACTAATGGTGTCTAAACATCCAGTAGTGAATCCAGTCGTTCTACGCATGGCTGCCATGCTACCCGAAGGAAGCATGACATACTGCCGGGTTGCCCAAGCCTAGACAAGGGCAGTCAAGATGCGGATTTGAACCACGGACGTTCCGATCACCAATTCCGCGCCTTGATCACTGAGTTACCCCGAGCTGTGTGCACATTACTTGACTTCTGTCTTGATGGATTGGTTGCCGTTGTATAAAACCTGGGGGCCAAATCACAGTCTACAGATTACATATATTTTCTTGGTTCGCGGCTCTAGTGTGCCCGAAGGATATCATCTTAGGATCTGTTTAGGGGAGGTTGGAAATGTTTCGTGTCGGTACTAATAGCCTCTCGACTTCCCCGGTCTGGACTTGGGCAACCTGGCTGTATCCCTGCCCTCGTGCAACCTTCGGGTGGCACGGCAGTTAGGCACCGAAAGGGTGCTACAGCTGAACGATTATTTTTATTATTATTAATATTTGATAATGGAACAGCAAATTTCTATTGATTTCAAGCATGTGAATTTTGGTGTCATAATAACTTTGCGGCATCATTACTTCTAAAAGAGCCCTTATTTGTCGAGTTTTCATCCTCTGGTTATTTATTTTGGATTGTAAACGCACGTCAAGTTATTTGCGATGTTCACTTTATATTGCGTTCATCAAGAGTGTAACTGCTTTCATGGCTTCGTCTGCCTGCTCAGGCTCGGTTGATGAACACTTATTGAAAGAACTTTTTGAGATACTGATTTCCGAATACTCCAAAACCCTGTTCTTCATTGGAATTTGCAAATATTAGACAATGAAAATATCATACTGGTAACTGGAGATAATTTGCCAATTCCTACGCTCACCAATTTAAATCGAGCCTCAAAATCAACAACTTACCATTTTGTGCTATTGCAGACGTAGCTAGAACAATTGCCAGAGCAATTCCCAAGATCATCTTTGCTGGTAGAACGGGGAATCACCTTGTGTTGTTAATTAAATACAGGGTGCATATTGATTTTCGTGTATTCCATGCACCAGCATCGATTAGGATACCTCCTTCAGGAAAATGCAGGTGAACTTTTCACCGGTTGCAGGTGTTCTACTTGTATAATCGTATTCTCTCTGTGCGAGTAGCATGTAGTGAAAACCTTGGCCCTGCATTATTCACAACAGCTTAGTTAAACAGGTGGAAACCTTTCAAAGCTCAATCGATTACCCTCTATCTCTTTTCCCAACAGCAGTAGACTCAGTAAATTATTACTTTTTTTAGGACGTGCCCCGACATATTCGTGTAATAAGCAGCCTGCCAATGAGCATTTAGAGTTGGTTCCACGGTCGCGAAAACCGATACTTTACACTTGCACCATGTGGGATGAAGTTGTCGAATAACTTGACCACTTCAGCAGTTTGGAAATGAAGAACTAGTCTCTGAGACAATCTTTAAGGCAAGCAAATTCGTTTAGGTCGTATTCTCAAAATTATCCGATTGCGTCGGTTGAATTTCCCTTGCAAATGCATCAGTTTAACCACCACTCCGAATGAATTCACTCTAAGAAAATCTCATTCATGTCTCATCAGCACTAGTGTCCGTAGAAATACTACTCATAAGGTAAATGATCCGCTCTCTTATTGGGTTCCGTCAAATGGGAATTTCCATCAGGCTATTTTGCTCACTTAACCACTGATTGGGGAACTAGGCTCACCCAAGAACCTGAGGAGTTATCAAACGCAGAATTTCGCCAACCATATTGGTAGTATTGAAATCAATGTTCTGAATATTGTTCAAAATTAAAAAGGAAGCGGCAGTGGTGCAGCACATTCGGTTAAAAAACACTATAAACTGTCGCCAACTCCGAGTTGATTCCCAGTTGCGTTTTCATAGCAACATACGGCTTTTTGTAGTTCTATAAACTTTCATTTGGTTCGTCAGTGCTCTCACTCGTGCTACACTAAGGATTCTGTTCCAGATTACCGTACGAATTAATAGTACTCTGATTTGGCGGTTGGTTGATCATGTAATAGCGGAACGATCATTTTCGATTTGGGGAGTTTTGTGATGTATGAACCCACAGAAACACAAAGCGGCTATATTTAGTCAATTTCTGCTCAGTCCCCATCCATTGAACAAAGGTTGCTCTGAAAGGGGTGAGAACAGCGGGTTTATCAATTTGATGATGAAAATGACAATGGAATTTACAAACTAGTAATCCCAATTGTAAGCAATCGTTAAATCGGGATGCTCGAATTACCCAGAGTTACATTGACTTCAATCTTCAGTTTTCTATGGACGACTACAGAAAGAATGATTTCCAAATAACAAATGGGATGGGAAGTTTTATACGGTAAACACCGATGAGGGCGATTGTCATGAAACTATAACTGCTACATGATGGTGACAGGTATGTTACATTAATCCCGGTCACATCGTCACAAATGGTTGATTGAATTGCTCTGACACACAATAGAGGCGGAATGAAAAACGGTTGGAATGCCCTGGCAATAAACTTGATACACAGGACAAATGACTTTCAAGTTCATCGATAGCCCACGACCGGTTTCGCCCTTCTTGGGACTCATCAGGTAGGGGCAGTCCCCGAGTTTCCGTCAAACTTATGTTCTATTTGAACCCAAACTTCACGAAATTAGCGAAATGCACTCGTTTGCAAACAAATTCGGTTTCACGGGAGACTCAGCTGAAATCCAGCTGAATCTCTTGTTTATGAGGTTTTTCGTCTATATATGCATCGCGATATCTCGAATATCGTACCAAATGAAATACGGGACAACCTGGTCCAGCTTATTCAGTTACCTGAAAACACCATAAACGAGGGATTCATGTGAGTCTCCCGCAAAACCAAATTTTTCTGCAATCGAGTGTATTTCGCTGAGTTTTGAGTTCCTTTATCTGACCTAGAACCATTTCATGTGAATTCCACACTATCACATATCATATATGCCACCAAAATGTTCTGATTACAAACGCGGTATGAATATCCGTCTGCGTCGAGTCGAGGGTCAACACTCAGTGATAACAAGCTGATCAGCTAAGGTCGTGAAAACTACACAGTATGATGTATAGCGGAGCACACTGCCGGGTGACTTTTAGCAAGCTTCTAGTCACAAACATCACATTCCACCAAGAAAACTTACGCCAATCAATTAGCGTTCGATAGAGCGTCTCTGTACTTTAGCGTATGATTCAGATCCTCCTTTTGTTCGACAAGCTTGAAGACCATATATCGCGACAGATAGCTGGTGTGGTAGCCTTGATTATTCGTAAAACTCTGACTGCATGTCTTCACGGATACTCCGTGAAGATCACGGAGAATGAGAAACCGTCTAGATTCCTATCGATTTTTACCGCGTAGACCGACCAGATGTTTTTTATTAATCAGAAGTAAAATGATGCATGTTTCTAGTTTCTCCTTCAATGACTGCACTATTTGCATGGCCACAGAAACTTGCCCGATCATTAGGTATATCATTTTAGAGAAGCGGAATATCTAGGCATTCCGCTGGTACGACCCACATGGCAGAAAATTAGTGCTTCAGTTTCGGTTTCATTTCCTCATCAGATTTCATTTGGGGAACAAACTGTCAGGCTCTACGATCAGTTTTTGTGGATGCTATTTTTGGTGCTCGTGTTGAGAATTAAACCTTATTCGTACGACAAAGCGTTTACTTGATAGGAAATGAAAACTCACTCTCGTGATCCTGAGTGGTGGTTAAAATCTCAAGTTTGATTGAATCTCGTCTGGTGCACGATTTCGAGCACTTCGAAACTGGTCACTTATGGTGTCAATTAGATTGCAATCGATAGCAGAAGCGACTGTAAGCCGACTTCACGATCCAGAACTATGCTTCTTGAACAACCTTGAGCGGTCTCCGAACCTGAGTTGGCCTACTTACTCCTGTACTTCATGGTGTTATCGCTACCTTTGAAACAGCCTTTTAGGATCCTAAAAAATAGTGGCGAAAAAATAGTAGAAAACGTGCTTTCACAGTTACCGGTAATCACTTTAAACTTCCAGTGTCGGTAATCTGTCTTCCTCAAGCTGAATAAAGGCATCTTCAAAACCCGAAGTCTACTGATGCTCTATCTCAGCCTTTGCTGGACAGCGAAAATAACTACTTAATGGCGAGAGGTCGCAGTGAGGTTTCTTATGTTTTCAGATCTTCCCTATCATTCAAAAATGACACTTTAACACCTAATAACTTTGCCGTCGCTCTTTTGTCCAACCAAGCATTTAACAATCGGCTTTCCCAACCACAAAATCCTCCCAAGTATATGCCAGAAATGCTTCATTTTGCAACTGAACAATACAGACGGCTTTCTAAAGAAAAAAGAAGGTGAGCTGCTGAACTCAGTGAGTAAAGAATTTCAGTCTCCACAATGAATACAATATTTTATCTCTAATTACACTGTTTGTGAAAGGATTTACATGAAAACGAACAAAAGCCAGGCCTTGGAAATTTCGTCACTCACATGTGGTTTGATCAGTTACTCGAAAGCAATTATTTGAGGCATCGATTGGTTCACTTGTGAAGTGAGGCTGGAGCAGGAATATTACTCCATTTATAATTTTGGCTATGGTAGGGAGAATGCATATCCAAAGCAATCGAATATTATTCCAGCCGTCGACCACAGAGTAGGCGAAACAATTGTAGCCCTTTGAATCCCAGATAGAAGGTAGAGTGGTGTCGCGTGTTCTCCTATACCAACCATAGCCCACCAAAGTCTGCTGGTGAGTTATCTTCGATCTGCTGCTACCACGGAATCAATCGACTCTGTGAAGTCCTGGATCATTGGTGGCGACACCTGATAACACGGACGTTCCAGAATTGGATAAGGAAGACAGATTGGGGTGCGCGAATAGTTTCCCGCTGATAAGCAGTTGGGTGATTGCCGAGAAGTATTTAGAACAACTACAGCGGTATCAGTTAGACTGATGTCACGAAAGTGTTCAAACGCTTATCGGCAGTTTTTTCCGGAAAGTTGATTAGACCGAAGCGCCCCAAGATGTCTAAACTGCTACAGAATGGCAAATCGAGTCGAATAGTTTTGTGAAGTGACCTGAAGTGACCAGGAGCATAAGCGTCGTTTATTTGGACAAGAATTCGATACTAATCCGGCATTATCGTGTTCTATGGGCAGATAATGACCCCCGACGAACTTTGTTGGTGCAAAGGACTGAACGCTGTGTACCTCCCATTGGTCACAGATGTGGGCGCTGAAAATGCGATTATTTGACAAGTGAACAATTAACGGTTATGTTCTGTTTATTTGGAGGTTTTTCCATCAAGTTCTGAAATGTTTTTTTCGTTCAGGTGAAATCATTTTACATTAAAAGTGTTTACCTGGTACATCCCGAACCATATGTCCTTTTGAGCGTAATGGCTTACTGCTTAACCTAGCCAGTGATTATGTAGTAGACAGACTAGCCACGCCAGTGTGGCTGCAAAGGTCTGTACGAACAGATCCGCCTGCAAGCCTTTTGGTGTAATTTAAACTTACTTCGTCTCATCAAGAGCGCTAATTGGTTTAATTTATGTGATGATAACAATTCTCTTACTCTTTACCAGTGTTCAGGCAAAGAATACACTCACAGTTACAGAAGAATACCACAGTAACACAGTTGAAAAGACGAGTTATCCTGTGGAAGACACTCACCTACTGTTGGCGTCCTAGTTAACATCAAGTGCCCAGTAGCTGCGAAGCACTGACATGGATTTGTGAGTGATATATGTCGTCCCCGACGCCAGTCAACCTTCTTCCGAGCGTTCACCTAAACACTTTAAGCGAACAAGTACCAAAAGTAAAGGAGAGAGGAATTCAGGGTGGAAGGTTGAATTGAATTCTGAATCTCAAAGCTGAACTCACCCACCCTGCTTGCAAGGGTAGACATTTACTCACTCCACATTCTTTGCTGCTTCACCTGCTTCGGCACGATTTAGTTTTAGTTCTTGAAAAGGCGAAAACCTTGGGACTTGGAACCGTGCTTTGCAAGAAACACGGCGTTACGTGAAGCGTTACATAAAGTTACCTGAAATCCTTGTGTGATTTTCGTCGAATCAGTAAATCCATGTTTGGTGATATGCACCGTCGACTCCGGAACAATTGTCGTTGAGCAAAATGATGTACTACGTGTTTTTCACCCCCCAAGGACTGTTCTACCCAGTTTTCTCAAAACAGTTATTCGTAAGCTATCTTTCGGAATAATTTGTTTTGTGTTTTGATTCCCTCACATTGGATTTGTCTTTTGAACGTTTTCTTAATAATGGTTTTTCTACTTAATCTTGAATGGACCGGTCGCTCTTCTTTTATACTGGATTTCGATACCTCCATATACATTTGGTTGGCCGATTAGACATTTTCGATTATTAACTATATATTCCATTCCGCGGTTCCATTTTCTGGCATTTGACCGAGTCGAATAGCGGTCCTGTCTCTTCTTATAATCCACTGATTCAGGTTTGTACATTCCAATGGTTACCCTCACATCAGTTGGGATTTTGCCTGGCTAATTCTTCTGTTTTGTTCTCTGGTCCTTCTGGTAGTTCTGAACACGAGGGCTCTGGATGTTTTATTTTTTATGACAAATTTGCTTGATCTCAACGTGTTTGTTGATTGTTTTGTTGGATGAGTACCACGCCTCCAAAAGTTCCTGTCCTGTTTTGCCTTTGGTAGATGAACATGATTTTAGTTAATCTACCAACTGGAAAATGTTTAGGACCGATTGGGTAGTCATCGTTTCAGAGAGGTTTGGGAAACAATCGGTGGGTTTATTGCTGGGAAAAGGTGCCCGTTATAGAAAGGATTGAATTTCGCAGGCAGTTAAAGAGTCATAATGATAGAAGAAATCATTGCTAGTGCTGAGCCAGTGTTCCAGAAGTTCCCTTCAGTGCAAGCGGAGAAATTACGCGTACAGTTGGGCACACTTTCAGATTCACAGTAACCAGGAGTTCCAAACATTACATCAGCAGAGCGAAGTGCCTTAAACACATTAAAACATGTGGACAGTATAATAATTACAAAGGCGGATAAAGGTAAGATCACGGTCGTAATGGATAAGAGCGACTACGTGCAGAAATTTAGACAACAACCAGCTGATGGGCCTTACTGACAAATCAGTAACGGAATGATTACATCAATAATGAATAAGAGTAAGGTTGAAGTTGGAAGGAATCTAAGATCGATGATAAACCGTCTGGGGAAGGAAAAGGGTATCCATTGTACTCGAAAAGTGCAATCCAACCACGACTTTACGGGTTACCGAAAATTCACAAGGAAGATGTCCCCATAAAACCAATAGTGGGTGGCGTGGGTTCACCACCACCTGAACTGGCCAGATTTCTAACAGGTACCCTTAAACCACTTGCCGACAAGTAACCCACACACATCCAAAATTCGTACGACTTTGCTGAAAAAGTAGCTGGGTTTCAGTTAGAGCTAGATAAATTTCTGGTTGGCCTTGAAGCTCGATATAAGTTCCCTTCAGTGCAAGCGGAGAAATTACGCGTACAGTTGGGCACACTTTCAGATTCACAGTAACCAGGAGTTCCAAACATTACATCAGCAGAGCGAAGTGCCTTAAACACATTAAAACATGTGGACAGTATAATAATTACAAAGGCGGATAAAGGTAAGATCACGGTCGTAATGGATAAGAGCGACTACGTGCAGAAATTTAGACAACAACCAGCTGATGGGCCTTACTGACAAATCAGTAACGGAATGATTACATCAATAATGAATAAGAGTAAGGTTGAAGTTGGAAGGAATCTAAGATCGATGATAAACCGTCTGGGGAAGGAAAAGGGTATCCATTGTACTCGAAAAGTGCAATCCAACCACGACTTTACGGGTTACCGAAAATTCACAAGGAAGATGTCCCCATAAAACCAATAGTGGGTGGCGTGGGTTCACCACCACCTGAACTGGCCAGATTTCTAACAGGTACCCTTAAACCACTTGCCGACAAGTAACCCACACACATCCAAAATTCGTACGACTTTGCTGAAAAAGTAGCTGGGTTTCAGTTAGAGCTAGATAAATTTCTGGTTGGCCTTGATGTCAGCTCGATATATGCCAACGTTAATGAAGCGGGCGCTCTGAAATTAGCGAGAAGACTGCCCCGGGTAGACACAACGCTGCATGCTTGAACACAACTCTCCGTAGACGAGAGGACTGAAGGTATAAAAATGTCTAAACCTCAGTTACCTTGTTTTTGGCTCAGTTATATACTCTCAAGAGCAAGATTTAGAGACGGAATATCCAATATTCCCGATTTTGGCCAAAATGTACGTGGAATAATTTGAACAGTAAACTTTAGACGAAATTGAGTGTCGGCCGAAGGTTTCCTGGTGTCACGTTGATGACATGTTTGTCTTGATAAATCGTGATAACATTATTAAATTCGGTCAATATCTTAACAATTCGGGCCCTCCCATAAAGTTAAGCGTGGAGCTAGAGTTCACATGGGGTGCACTACCATTCCTTGCATGACACGCAAGAATGGTGAGAATTAAAGACCACTGCTTTTACGGGAAATTAATGGATAACAGTGCGGTCTTAAACTGCTCCTGAGCACACACTAACACAGTATGTGCTAGTATAGAGTAAGAAAACTGTGCACAGGGGGGGCGACCGAAGAGCAGCACAACTTGAGGTAAAAGAACCAACTCCAAGATAGAAATACCCAGAGGGTTTAATTTGACGATGACGAAGATGATTATTGATCCAAACACCAAGGCTCAGCGAGGAGAAAATCGCGGGAGATCTATACATAACAGGGATATCTGAAGTAATTAGAGGGGTACTGAATCCGGCCAACATTAGAATAGCAGTCCAGAAGGGGATGACTGTACGCTCGATGCTGACGCAGTTGAAGATGAATATTAGGCGGCAGTCAAAGATTCGATAATGTCAGGGCATGCACAAGACACTGGGTACCGGGTAGATTTGGAAAATGTGGAGATTCTGAGACGGGGACTAAGATTCACACCACAGCGACTGGTGGACAAGGTCGTGGAAATTACCAAGCGTCCCTGCGTGAATAGAATAGAGGGCGTAGAATTGGCAAGCATGTGGTAAGCGCTTTTACGTCAGCCGAGATGATACGAGGTTGCATGCAGTTATTGGCAAAATGGTCTGGGTTTAAAAGTACAAAATTCGAGCAGGATAACATTCAGTCAACCACTCCCAACCCCAATTCAACTGTCCTGGCACTCACGGTAGAAATCTGTGACTGACCCCTAAACGGAGTATTCAATTCAGGTGTCCTAGACTGGAAAAGCAAGGTCGTAAAATCCGGTTTCAACATGAAGGCAGTCCCCTTAACCAATCTATAGTAGATATCAGTCATCCCCACTAACTAACAAGCAGAACTTCAGACGCCCACCACTGATCAAGTCGGCTAGTCACGGATAGGTTCCCTGACTGCCTTAAAACTCGATCAGCCTGGTTAGTTACTCACTTGACTTGACGAAGCTCTTGTGTCAAAAGCGAAACATTGTCCGGTAACCACTCCTCCGATCGTTTACCAAACCTCTCTGAAATAATTTAAGCTAAATTTGTCCTCCCTGACAATCCCGTATAGAGACGAGGGATAGTTGGCGGTGCTTATTGACAGCAAGTTGATGTTCACGCAGTCCAATGGATAACACCATTCCTGTTTGCTCCACGTAGCGTTTGTTGCAGCATTTACGATTATTTTTATGCGCCGCTGGCCTTCACTATTGTTCTCGTTTCTATTTTGACATTCTAGGAGTTGTTCGAAATATGTTTACAGGTTTGTAGCTCACCATAATAGTTTGCTGTCGTGGCATTCTTACGGAAATTTGAAAAATGGCCTTCATATATGGAAGCGTAACCGGTTTGACTCTTACTGGTGCTTTTGGGTCGCTGGCTACGGGATTCCTATGATAAAAATTGAAAACCCAACCTAAATAAATCTTCTGGAAAGTATTCTACAATTTTTCACCGAACAAAAATGGACTCAACTAACTCAATTAAAAATCGGAAGTTCTGCGGATGACACATCGTTCTTTGTCAAAGCGGATGCCAAGTTGTTAGCCTAGGTCGAACATCTCATCGCCGATCGGGTCTGTTAGATTCATAGATTCATAAACGTAATAACAAGGGTCAGATTTGTTACTGTTATGTTCTCAGCGGCTTTCAGGGAGGTTGATCTTCAGAATGCAGAACTTCACATGCTATTCACTAGCCGAGCGGTCAATAAGAGCCGTCAGATAAACGTCTACGTGACATCCTTTTATGCTGTCTGTTATCCGGAGCGGACAGGTAATTTATGGTTCGCAATTTACCGATGATCGGTCGCCTGTGAAAAACAATCAATTAGCTAACGATGAAATCAGTCTCGCGGACATGTAAGTTGGACAGTCGTGTGGGTAACGTGATTCCAAACACTGTCACAATGCATAAATATAGGGTTGGTTTGACTGAGAAAACCTTGAATAGTCTACTTTTGGACCATACGCGGTAAGTGATAGACGAACCAGACCTCAACACGCATGCCTCAAATCGCCATGTTCCACTTTGCACATTTGTTATTCTTTTCTCCTTCGTTGTCTAAAGGTATTGAATTGGCAAGAAATACATTAATAATGAACGCTTGAGATTCTCCAGTATCCGTTTGGGATGACTAATATTCAGTTTGATCTGTTTCGTCTGTTTATAAAATTGGCAAGCCCAAGCACTTCCGAAACTTAGTAAAGTTAATTTCCCCTCGGGCATATACGTTTGCTAGAATTTCTGTACAGGTCTAGATACTCAAATTGGCACTAGTTCTCAGCGAGTACTTTGAGTTCTAACCGGTAAACTTGGTGAGGAGGAATTGAGGAACCGTTTGCTGCAAACTAAATCGAATCGCTCCTATACTAACCGCTCATTTGCCTTACACCGACATCTGCTTCATCGAATCGAATAGCTCCTCGCATGACTTTTACTGAAATATAAAACGTGTAAATTAAATTCACTCAGTTTATACCCCTCATCAGCTGTTTACGTACATTGAGTCAGCTCTTGTGGAGCATTTAGCGAATACAGAATTAGTCTTCCGCAGAATCAAACCAGTTACTGAGTATAAACTTTTTGTAATGAACATGCACACCATCTGCTTGAATGCCTGAATCAACTCCCTGAGTATACTAACTTCGAGGTTGATCACCAACTCTAAGCTCCATTCCGTTTAGTAGACATCCAGCTGGGAAGAAAGCAAGATGATGAGCCACCCACTGAGTTGCACTAGGTAACTTGCACACGAAAGTATCTCAGTTATATGAGTCTCATCAGAATGCCGGTAGACGAAATTCAATCAGGAGTTTATTTGCCAGGTATACGGGCAGTCCCCCTAGTGTGATACTACCCAAGAGTCTTGAGAGCACTTCAGCTTTAACGGTCATCTCATTAGCTTTATCAGAATAAAAGGGCAAGGGTTGTCAATGCCATACTTTCAGTATGACATTACTTCAACCTATGTGATAAGCGAAAAGGATTCCCTTGTCTGACCCACCCCATGTACTTCGGGAAGGTGCGTCAGGCTATTAGAACCCCGATTACCTGGGTACATGAAGTGAATTTGCGGATTGGTATCTGTTAGTGATAGGTGCAACATCAGTTTGGTGCGCGCAGCGCGCTCGCTTGAGAGAGCTTTTGGCTGATGAAGCATATTCTGTGTTGATTTATACGCCGCGTACAAACTTGGCACATTAAGTCTTTCGGCCGAAAATGCATTCCATACAAAATTCTTGTAGAACCCTCGTGCGGCGGTTGTTATTTGGTTAGCTCAACTACGACCAGTTTCGTCACTTACTGTGAAGTAACAAGCAAGTGGATCGATCAAGCCAAATGTGTATGGTCAAACAAGGCTGATAGTGGTTGTTGATCAGGTGGCTGTTGGTCTGCTTGTCCAATTTGCAACTGGTTGATCAGGTGGCTGTTGATCTGCTTGTCCAACTTTGCAACTGACTTGCGGACGTTTCGTTACAGTACGAGGATATGTCCTGTTTGCTTGCGTGCGTTTATATAGCACTGGAAGGCTATCTATCTATCGTTTCCGAACGTGATTGGCTAGCCGGGCGACAGCGTTTTTCGTGCATTCATTGGTCCGTTCGTGACCTTCGTTGCGCTGTGGTCTGTGTTCTTTCGAGACAGTTGATTGTCTGAATGCCTTCCTGTTCGACTGCCCCACTCCTTGCCTTGCGTTGTGTTGTCTGATTTTCTCAGAACTGACCGGTTGGATGCACCGCCTCAATTTCCCTATTGTGTCGACCGTTGTCTTCGCGATCGCCCGTTGAATTATTATTTTGGTTTATTGATCAAACCGATCAAATCGATATGCTTTTTAGAGTTAGGCTTTCTTGCTTCTTTCACGAATTCCTCTTCTAGTTGCTTATGCAGTTCAGAGCTCTGTGGTTCTGGTATCCTCTTTCTCCATTTGACTGATAAATGGGGTTAAGTTGGATACGTTGTTGATAGCCCCCTCGGTGGAGTGCCACACTTCCGTGAATTTACGTTCCTTCTTCGTTCTTGTTCGAGTCAATATACAAACGTTGCTTCAGTTGAACTCGTGTCTCTCTGATCTTTGTGCACGGAAGTGTGAGGAAACTTATAGTTTCTTTTTTAGCGAGCTTGTTTTCATGTATTTTGGCGGAGAGCTTCCTTCACGTTTGCCGCATATATCGTTTGTCACAATCCTTGCATTGGATCCCGCACATGACATTGGTCCTCATCATCGGGTCTAATTTTTTCTTTCGGTTTCGATAGCGTGCTCCGCGAAGTGTTCGCGGGTTTGTAAGCCACCGTCGTACTGTGCTATCGTAGGAGCCTCACTGACTTTCCGGCGGTGTTCTTTATGTATGGAAGTGTGATTCGTTTGTTCCCATTTTGTGCCAATGAATTAGTCGTCTCTGGCTTTCTGAGTGATCTCTAGACGAAATGACTTGGACATCCATTTCTCTGGATTAATTTGTACAGGCGTTGTTTTCCCTTGATCTTGGACTCGACTGTACTGCAATATTTCTCAATCGGTTTGAAAAGTGTCCGAAACCAGCTTTGTTTGTGACAATTTGGTTAATTGCTGAGGCATCTCAGAATTTGGTCTTCCTGTAGACCTCAGTTGGTAGTGATTTGTAGCAGTTTGTAGCAATCTAGTAATGAAGACTTCCAGAAGTGCCAATTGTCTCCTTCGACCATGAAATCGATGTTGTCAAAAACGCTGCATATTAATCGACTTAATAACCGAAGCTCACCGTTTTTGATGATTTCATAAGTGTCATCCACGTAATTGATCCATATGTTGGGATTCATATCGGGCAATACAATTTGTTCCAGCTTTTGCATCATGGCTTTTGCAATAAACCCTGAAATTTGGGATCTCATTCGCGTCACTCATAGTTGTTCGTTATATTCTCGTTTGACACCAAAATGTTTTATCAAGCATAAGTCGAGTAATTGGCAAGGGTTTCCGCTCTCTAGCGATTTAGTTGGCATGCCGCCGCTATCCGACGATTCGTCCACAGTTGTCTTGTCAGAATGGAAATCTACAGACATTACTAGTGAGCTGACATCAAATGAGACCATTATTTCATCCTGATCGACCTATGCGTTCTTCAGTCTCTCCAAAAACTGTCCAGCATTTTTGATTGAGTATTGAGGCCCACCAGTGAGATGCTTCAACTTCTTTCATAGTTCTTTCGAAAGGTCGGGGGTCACCGCTCCAGGAAGTGATACTATTGGTCGGAGTAGTATTGTTTCCTTTAAACCTTCGGGAGTCCGTAGAAGCGGGGAGCGGAGATCTTGGAGCTTATTTAAGTTCTTATAGGGCTTGTTTGCTGATTGCTTGCTTTGGTCACGTTCTAAGCAGCAATAAGTCACTGTGTCGCTGAGTAGCGCTTTTGCTTTATTGATGTAGTCCGATTTGTCTACGATCACCGTTAGGCGTCCATTGTCTGTTAGGCGTCCATCCATCTTCGAATTGTTCATTGCTTCATTTTCTCTGCCGAAAAACATACTGAATGGCTTGTTACCTGTGATGACTGGAATGTGGGTTGGCCAAAGTTGTTGTTGGGCGCTTTTGTCGAGCACGATAGATTTCTTTGCCGCTTCCAGGCTGGACAAATACGTTAGGTCTTTTCGCGTCTTTGAAGTTGAAGTTGAGACCTTTGATGGGGACGTTTTATTCAGCTTTTGTAAACTGCATTTTGGACGCATTCCTTACCCAGGCTAAGTTGCGATTGCTTTTGTATTCCCGGTTTCTAATCAGCCTGGAGAATTTGCTTTCCAGATGAGCTTTCTTGTTTTTGGCAATGGATGTAACTATTCGTTCTACCACCGTGCTGAGTTGCTCCGTGAGGTCTGGTTCTATTGTCCTCAAGTTGGCCTCCCTACGTCCGTTGGCTATCATTTCGTATTTTCAGTGCAGCTGTGGGCGTCTGTAATCGGGAGTCTGACCATCCGTCAACCATTCTGCCTAGCTTTTCTCCAACCTTATGGATGGTTTATTGGCGGTCGATGGGTTATGCTAAGTGGGAGGACGCACTTCCGCAGGCGTCCGTAAAGGAATTAGAGCTGTTAACCTGGGGAGGCTTGTCGACAGACAAAGTCTCCGATCGACGGGCTCTCTCGAGCGTAGAACACCCGAAGTTGTTGGCAATTTGTCGAAATACTAATTATACCAGGCAAACAGGTATCTTTGAGTGGTGTGTAACACCAGAACCTCCGGGAAGTCAAAACATAGTCTGAGGTGGGTTTTTATACCTTACTATTAACGTAAGATATTAATTCAGAAAATATGCACACCTCGACAGTAGATACTTGCCCACAACAAATGGTCCACTTGAACTACAAATGAGCAAACAGGCTCCCACGTGAAACAGTCACACATGCATAAGGTCGGCCAAAAATGGTTGGATGACCTCAAGGCCGAATGAGTGGAGTGGTTGGAACAAACCATAGCCAGTTCATACACACGCTCTAAGCACAAAAGTTTATCGGGGATTACAAATAGGGACAGAAGAAACGTGGGGAATTTCAATGGTCAAAGTAATGGACGATACACTGATACTAGATGATACCAGATGATATGGATGAAGGCTTATGAAGGATGAATTTGTGAGATACTCCTTTTAGGGGATTATTCAGCACAAACTAGGGTCTATTTACCGTGTATTGTATTTACTAGTTAAACTTTATTTTGAATAAACCAACTTGAGTGTGACTTGGGGAAGCTTCTTTGCAGGCATCGAAACTAGCTGGCTCCCTTCCCAGAGAAAGCACCACTTTAATGTGGTTCATTGCACAATTTGACCATCAGTGCTGCAATTCACAAGTAAAAATGTATGACAATTCTAGAGCACGCCATATCCCAGATTGGGAAAAAATAATCTAAAGGACCTACCAAAACTGGTTATTGTTCAAAGGAATAATTTTTGGGCAGATCACCTAAAAGTGGCCTCTGCCTAAGTTCATGGCCCCCTAGTGGAAGGTCCTCCAGATTTGGATCACTGGTAAAAAGGCAACAAATTTAGACCATTCGGCGAAATAATTCTGATTATTTCAAATGGTGATCAAGTTGGACTACTGAAATGCTGAGCGAATGCAAAATTGAAGCGAGGCATGAGAGCAAGATATTAATGCAAGTTAAGGAATAACGTCTGGCTCAAGAGTAACCACAATATTCAGTTCCCAGTATGTGACTAAGATGCCAAAATTTTCCTCTATCCTGTCAGATGTATAACATGTTATTTATTTCACTTTCAGAACACGTTTCTAATGGTCATCAACACTTGGTGTTCTACTGTTTTCGTTCTCACGTTATTAACACCTGCTCTTGTGAACTGTCTTGTCGTCGTTATGGAGCCAATGGACTGGGTGAGGACGTGTGCATTGAACTGTGCTCGTGCCACAATGGCTTGTGAACAGCTTTGCGGACTCCACCAATTCTGCTATCCCAGATGTCAGAAGGAGGAAACTGTCTGTGTTCGAACCTGTTACACTGACCATCTCTCTGAGAGAGAGCAACTGGAGCTAATCGATCCGGATATGTTTGTGTGAAGCCGTCTGGTTCAGTTCTGCAAGCTCTGGCAGTATTTTATTGCGCCAAATATGTTTAACAGCATACTCCTTCTGGGTGCATCACAATTTTACGCAATCATCTCATCTGTATTCTAAAATGGTGAAATTTCACAATGGTATGACCCATAACAATTGTTTGTCTATTTCTGGTTGATGGTACATGGGTATCGAGACGAAGTAACCCAAACTCATGAAATACAAGCAGAGATTTAACAGCTTGTTTGCCATTTGGAAGATATCGGAATAGTGACTACTGTTCTCTGATGCAAAATGACCAGATCTGAATTGCATATTGCCTTTTATTGAATGGAAAGATCGAATTATTGACTTATGCTTTAACCTGATTACCCAACTAATTGACGTTTCCTTCATTGATTTCCCACGCGGCTTCACAGATTGGTTTTAGTTACTTGGAAAAAAGGATGAACAAATCACCCTCTGACTACCAATTTGAAAACTCTTGAGGAATTTTCCAATCATATTAGCCAGCTGTGGTTAGAACTGGTTACAAATTATTCGACCAATAAGTGAATTTAACCCGGACCCCTGATTTATTCTTTGAAACGAAAATCTGACTACGATTTACACCTGTGTACGCCCGCTTCCCTGGCCTGTTCTTGCTGGTCTTTCCAACTTCAGTTGTATTGTTTTTTTTTCATGTTAAAACGATTCGGTATTGTTTGAAGATTTACATTAAAATTTTCAACATTGCCCTGAAAAAGAGCCGAATCTTGAAGCTCAAACTTTGAGTGGACACTACTATGATGTGTTACAATCTGCGCTTTACTTCTGGAGTCGAATGCTCCCTTTAGAAACCCATACTTCACATCGATGTTTTGTCGGAGCACTTTGGGATTCTTATGAAGTCTTATGGGGAAGTGCATAAAAATGTCCAGCACTTATCTCCTCCAAGAATTCGAGAGCCAGGAATCCCACGTAGCGTCAATTTAGCCCATCACAACCGCTGATTCGCAGTTCAGTTTATTGGTCATTCATGCATCTGCAGACAGGATGTTTTACCCCCAATTTGCCCTTTTATCAGATATTTTTTGGAACCTTGATGGGTTTGAGTTATCCTTGTGAATGAAACGCCTGCCCCACAATTCTGAAGCTGGTAGCGAGAAAAAGGCATCCGCTAAAATAAACACACGGTAATCTATAGAGGAGAATTTCGGTAGCTCAGGTAGCGTAGATGGTCGTTGGCTTGTTCGCTGAGCTTGGCAATTTGGTTGCAAACGTTTCATCACCAATCGAGGTGAAATCGTCAGTGCGTAGTTGTGCGTAGTGGTGGGTTAGTGGTTGTGCCTAGCCTAGTGGTTGTTACTTAGCCAGCTTAGAACACGCC
>NW_008751845.1:910280-912466 GCF_000715545.1 Opisthorchis viverrini
CCCATTTTTGAAATACAGCCGTTTCCGAGTTTGAAGTGGACCAGCTCCAGTTCTCTGCCTCTCCACATGATGCAGCTGCTCCACCTTTGGGCACAGAATCAGCAGTTGTCGTAGTGATTACCCTTGAACTACTCGAAAATTAACTATGGTCAAAGGTCTCTCTCCACCCACTGTGCAGACTTGGCCTCTCCTGGCAAACGTTGCCTAGATGAATAACCTGCGCAAACTAATAGGCCTTGGAAGCGTTATATTCTACTGGTGGAAGTATCACAGAGCAGCTGTTTTATTGCCAGCAGTAGAACGGTCCAACAGGTAGGTACGACCAGAATAGACCGGCGCGAAAATCCTGGCAGGCCCCACCGAGACTCGAACTCGGGTCGCTGGATTCAGAGTCCAGAGTGATAACCGCTACACCATGGGGCCACGGGATTGCCGTCTTGCCAGAATATTATTCAAAAACTGCTCCGCTTCTGTGAAAACCATTGGTATGTTTATTCATGAATTTCACAGTGTTGTGCTAAATATAATTTGCAGCTAGCACTCAAGGTCCGCTTTCTATTGATCAGTGTTATGAAACATGAAAGTAAAGAAAATGAAGGTGATGCGGAAAAATTAGCTGGTTGCTTCAGAAGCCACGAAAGGATACGTAATTGGCGAGATACTCTCATTTTCAGCTTACATTAATATTGACTAGAGGCAGATGTGAGTACCGCTGAACGGAAGCCCGAGGAACACGTTTTTCTGCTGATTCGAAAGAAGGACAAAACTACGCATGGGCTGTGGGATGGTTTTCAGAAACCTTAGAGTAGTGTGTAACATCAAGGAATGAAAATGCAATTGATGAGACGACATTGAACCAACAGTGAATTTCGATTCTTCCATTAGCTAGCGTCAGTTATGAATGGAACAGATACTTCAGTTGCAAGCAAATGGAACTAGATAAACACTTAAGCACATTTGCATTGATAGCACTCCCTCGAACGGCGACGAAACGCTTGCAGGCAATCAGGCCCGGCACATTTGCATTGATAGCACTCCCTCGAACGGCGACGAAACGCTTGCAGGCAAATATTCAGGCCCGGCTAACGCACCAGCTACTGCCTGGTCAACAAAAAAGACGTCAGATAACCAAGAGGAAGTGCATAAGATTTTAGATGGTGGGCCACAATTTCCGGTTGACCGAAATCCACTGTAATTCGTATCAGAAGGAGCGAACGTACTCATCATAAACATCATCTTTTTTACTAACTAGCTTGATGAAACAATTTCAAATTTAGCTTTCGGGACTAATTTTTCATGGGAAAAATTAGGAGCTCCCAGTTAGCTGTTAAATGCATCTGGCCCCATTCTTACGGACAATTTTCAGCCCGCATACTGTA
Organism: Opisthorchis viverrini; assembly: GCF_000715545.1. NCBI lineage: Eukaryota > Metazoa > Platyhelminthes > Trematoda > Opisthorchiida > Opisthorchiidae > Opisthorchis > Opisthorchis viverrini. The sequence continues at coordinate 911,660 of NW_008751845.1, forward strand.
ACCAGATTTAGAAATGAAAAACTATAATGTATGCAACAACTCAGTTTGATTATCGCTTATACGATTCTCATTCTACCTTGAAGCCTCAGCACGTGCTCTCATCCCAGTCGAACTGAGAGGGACGAATGAAGGATTAACTTCCACATCAGTCGTTTTCCGTTCAAACTCCAGAACATTCTGTGTGAAGATTCTGTCAGCCCTGTCGATCTTTTATACGGGTTGGTCAGATAAAAAATTACAGAAATTTCTTAGTTTCTCTGCTGAATGATGTTCACCTCTCATGACAGGAACACGCTTTCTGTTCGCATGAAACGAAGAGGGCTGAAAGTAAACTTTGCCTTGAAATTTCGTTGGAACCGCATACTCTTTTTGCAGCTGGGAACTATTCAACATTAAGATGAGTAAATGAACGCACAACGTTGTTCTGGCTTTGAGTAAATATTTGTCAGTTTGAGTCCCGCAACCCATGTTTTCCAGGAGACAGGCATGCTCCAAGACTGCAGTGCTCATCATCTGATTTGAACTGTTCCCCGCTTTGGAATCTTAGTAGGCAATTGTGAGCAATTTTAGCGCACTTTAAAAGTTTAAAAAACGGTCTCCTATTCGTTAGGGAAGAAGAAAGCACCATAGACAACAATACGAAAGTTGTAAACACTACTGTCATTGAAAAAGCGAAAATATCGTTTTTTTAATGAGGACAGGTGGATAATTCGGGACGGCAATGCAAAAGACAAGAATGGATTCAGCAAAAACATCATCATCACTGTCAGCTGTAATAACCGCGTACTCGTCGTACAGTGGTTGTAG
>NW_008751845.1:912762-915319 GCF_000715545.1 Opisthorchis viverrini
CCAAGCCAGTGCAACCTATGCAGTGTGATCAGTTCATCTATCGAGGGTGAGTTATTTCTCCCGAATACCATTCGACGTACTTCAGAATTGCTGAGCCGGTGTTCCCACCAGATTCGGGCAATGCTCCGAAGACATCGATGGCCAAACACTGAAAGTCTTTTGACAAAAACAAAAACAATCAAGTTCAAATTACTTTCACCTACTAACAGCATGTTCCGAAACAAATTACCGTTATTTCTGAGTAAGATGCTTTAAGTATGATCTCCTGACACCTAGGGAAACTTAGTAAACCTCTAGGAAAAGCATGAACTTGGGAGCCTGGCTGTGTAATCCTGTTGAGGCAGACTGTCCCACAGTTCCACAGAGGCCGTACGCACCCGTAACGAGACTCAATTGGGCCTTAACCCTTCAACGCTCGTCTGAACTTACTGGCTATTAGTTTACGTTGAAATTTCATGGTCTGTCGCGAAAAACTATTCGAAAGCCGGGGTTTCGAGTAAACAAGAAAGTATTGTTTGTTAGCTATTAGTCAGAGATGCGTAAGTCACAACGAGACCGGTTACTCCTGGTAGGTTTTAGTTGCGACACCAGGGATACAGTTTGGTCCGCATCATTCCATCGCTATGCTATGGAAAGTTTGGAGTTCACGTGTTTGAAGCCGAATTTTTACCGGATTTTTCTTGGGTTACGAAAATCACCACACTCGCGTACATATTTCTCAATCTTACAAACAACGTGATTAAGGCTGCCTGTAGGGAATCTATAAAGAAACGTTGGCACAGATCACTAACAAGTGAATTAACTCTTATATTTGTATGTCTACATCCATTAAATCGAGCAAGGCGATTTCTAGAAGTAATTTGAGAGAGTGGAAGCAAATTTTAGTTCGCATCGTTTGAGAAAATATGAATATGCTTGTGATTTTTGGCAATTTCGCGACACTAGCGTTGGAGGTGAGAAACTAGGAGTGGTTTAGTTGCTGACTTGGGCGGACAGTCACCTTGCTTTGAATGTCATGCATCCCCGCAGAAGCTCTGGTGCACCAGTAGCTACAGGCTTGAATCAGACAGCACGAAAACCGTTTTCGTCGATCATCAGGGACGTAACAAGCCACAAACGAGATTGGCGTTGGCATTATTAATTAGATGGGTATAAATAATCAGGTGGTTGTTTTATTCGTTACCTGACTTTTTGCCTACATTCTTTAACTTGTTTTTGCAGCAACTATACTTTGAACCTAGGCGATGTATGGGGTGAACGTGGTAAGATTATTCGAAACCTTTGAACCCGTAAAATATACGTATTCCCATGGTCCTAGCTAAACGTTTTAGGAAATTCAACCAAATGGCCTGTATAATTCAAGTTTATTCACCAAAATCGAAAATTGCCGCTATTATTTAATCCAGAACGATCTGGACACAATCGACTTTAGGATGCTGGAGTGGACCAACTGGCATTCATCAGCTGTGGTTAGAATATTCCCAAATATTCTGACCAGTAGGAAGACTTGGTTTTGATTGTATCATTTATTTTGTTATGAATAATTTCATCATCCCGCAAAAACAGTCAATTTCGGAGTGTCTACGTGGCCAAATTCGTTTTTGTCTGGCTGAGTGGCGCCACTATGGTACCACCATACGGTGTGATTCACTTCGTTTCTGTTGGACTTCGAACTTCAGTTACTGTGGTTTGTGGGTGACGGGGCCAAGTGAATTAGATGACGTCGGAGTGACAATGTGTAATTGCAGGTAACTTTTTGTACGCTAATTAATATAGATGTGGATCTATCGTCACAGGGGAAGGTGTAAATGAAGTGAAAAAAGATTGAAGAGAATTTTTGTGACTTTCGAGTGATGCGAAATAAGAAGTTAATTGAAGAAGGGCTTTCCAGCCCCTTGAAAAGATAGAAGAAAAGATGGCCCCTGGTAGATTTATTTTGTTACACACGACAGGCCGAACTGGATCCTCCACGTATTTCGATTCAACAGAAATTGGGGACCACTTTTATCACAAAGTCCCATTACAATCTCTATCAGGAAACCAGAGTGAACAGAGAAAATACTGGATATTTGAAGAAGCTCACCTTATCAACAAAACTGTTTTAATTTTGTCCGGCATCTCTTTATTGCACAAGTGCATACTATCGCCTCCCCCCTTGAGATGAAGATGTACAGTGGAATGGCGTCCGTTTCCAGGTCGGCTTCTCACCCCAAGCAAACCCAGTTAAATAATGCAGCATGCGAGGAGTGCTGAGCAGTATTTGCAGGTAACTGTGCCCGTTTTAAACGCTAGGGAATAGGACGAACGAGTGTGACACGTTTATACGTAAGCGACATGCCAAGGTAGTGTACTCTGGTCGTCCAATCCAACTAGTGACCATCTACGCAAGCAAAAGATTGTCTAATAGCCCACATCAGTCAATTGACGCATCCCGGGCACACACATGTGGCCAGCTATTGTGACGGGAACTATATTTACTTAATTACGAACCAATTAAATATTCTGTTGGTAGCACATTCTACGGGTTACAGCAAGGACTATATATATATATATATAT
>NW_008751845.1:926827-938484 GCF_000715545.1 Opisthorchis viverrini
ATAGTTATTTTGCCCGTAGCTGCATACCACTCATCCATTTAACGTATTCCCTGAAAATTAACTAAACTAGAAATACACTCATTTGCAAATCAATTTGATTTTCACGAGGGAATCAACTGAATCTCTCGTTTATGATATTCTACAATGTGCTGCACGAGATATCGCAGTATATTTTCATAAAGCTTACCTTGTGTCCTTTTAACCCAGTAGCATGTAAAATTACCGTGAACAGAAAATGCACGTGACCTTTGGGTGGATCATCATTTTCCGATGTCCTTTTGGTCAGCGTGCAACATGAAGGCCGTGGTAAGGCTGAGTTATGCGTATACAGGCCAAGTGAGAACATACAATGCACTAAAACGTCTCCGATTAAGTTCCGTATGATTTGGCTAGTAAGTTATAACTTTGGATAGACCACCTTCTTCCAACAAGGAACCCTCTTTGCTATAGAAGAGAATGTTGGTGGCTCAAACAACACTGATGGTCGTTGACTTGTTATCTGAGCTCCACTACGCTCCCGAACAACGCACAGACGATGTCACCTAAATTTTGTTGATGAATTTCGCAATCAAACTGCCCAGCTCAGTGAACAAACCAATGACCAACACTCAATACCCCGGTAGCATCAAATTCCACCGCAAAAGCAGAACAGAGGCGAGCGTCGTGCACTTGACGTTATGCACTTTCAGACCAGTGAGATGCCCAGATAACTGCATGAGGGCAACATTGTTTGCGGGTCCTATAACCTGCAATTTAGTTGATAGTACTATGGCCAAACAGTACAATGATTACTACAACTTATTGTTCTGTGAATACCGTCTCTCCAACAAAGACCGATTGTAGTTTCCCGCTGGTACTTTCATAAAGTTAGGGAATACCCTGCAAAAGAGACGAGACAGCACTTGATGAGTCTTTTAGGCTTTTCTGTGCTTTGCTGCTTTAAAAGATTAACCAGAAGGCATTTATTGCACAAGTTTACTTCTTTGACGGCTCCTAAGTGTGTACTTGTGCTTCCTTCAGTGGACATTTCAAAGAACCCACCGGGCGTGTCTATTCAGCGAGCTGTTTTGATCTAGCAGGTTTGTCGCACCGCGCACATCACCTATCAGACGTGTTTTGGAAGTGCACTGGCCGGAAAACGGTTTGTACCTCCTTGATGCTATAATTATCTCTTAACGCTCATAGCAGAGTGTGCACATTGATCATGAGGTTAACCACAACTTTAGACCATAATGAATGTCCCGGAAGGGAAGTTTTCTTAGATGGAAGTAGGATTTTCGTTCTGTTATGAAGGAGAGTTACAAGAATAACGTACTAACCTAGGTGCGTCATTGTATTACTTTGATATTATGAAAAAATTTAATAGAATCTCTGAAGATTCCGTCTTGGAAACACATTGCTCCGTGTGGCAAAGCTGAGAGGCGTTGCACCGTGGTCTCATCTTTACTTGGAGTCATCAGCATCCAAAGAAACTCCAGGGGATATTGGGTAACTAAACACTAAAGCATTCGGCGGATCTTTTCCGGATAAGCTCCGCCACCAGTGCAAAAAGTGCATGTGCGAAAAGTTAAGCCCCGTCACTTTTTGCTAGTTCCAATTTGACGTACGCACACAACCTTGACCTATTTTTTATGAAAACAATTCCCCATCCGCACTAGACTCATTTTGTGCAAAAATGTTCTCCGTTCGGATGTAAAACTTTAAATGAACTTTCTGACGCTTTCAACTCTCGTTCATGACAAGGAGAGGGCAATACGTTTTTCGCAAAGCCATGGAGTGATCCATCGGCACCGTTTATGCAACAATCGCCACCAAATGACGCTTTCAACTGTTTCTGATAGGTGGTGTAAGTCCCGACAGTGTCGGCAAGAAATTGGTCTTCGGAAGGGAACTTGACTGGAGCAGTCCAGGATGAAGTTTAGGACAGTAATTCTATTCATTTATTGCTGGTCCGAAAATTGGCAAAAATCAAATTTTGCTCAGAGGAATTATCTATTAGCTACACGACCACTGTTGACTGGAAGAACTTTCTTCGCGAAGTTTGCGCCTGGCGGCTTTTGCAGACTCCAACGGTTAATCATGCCGAAAACTTTGTGAATATAATGACTGGAGCTCATACACAAACCGTTGAATATCTTTAGCACGTCTACAAGATGCAGAATAAACGTCAATGCGACACACACCGATCTTCAGTGGACAGCTACTTGTGTGAGTTTGTTTGGAGGCAAAGGTACCGAAAAACGGACCTTTTCATGCAAAATATTAGTGACATGTCCCAATTCCAGCCTCTTCATTAAAAACTAAAAGTGCAAATTTCATATCCTCTTTTTTCCAATCTTTTTTTGGCGGGGTCATTTTTTAGTGGGGCTTATCTGGAAAAGATCTCATTCAGCTACAAACTGTTGATTGGCAGGGTGAATAACGCTCATTTGGACGACATACATAACACTGTATTACTAGCAATAATTGAGATGATCGCATTTTTTAGAACAAACACCACGGCAAACTAACACCAACCCTCATCGGCATGGTTACCTCATGCCGTGGTTTGAAACCACGGGCTCTGTATTCAAACAGAGTGCTGTTGAACGGTTTCCAGAGGGCGATAGTTGAAGGAGAAGAGTAGTACTTCCATATATCTGTATGGAACTGTGAGTAAAACCTATTCATATATCACCACGATGTATTTTTTTTAAGTATAAATCATACAGACCAACGATCCCTGGGAGATTGGTGCTAAATGGCACACACAGTTTCGTGCAGGTTACCTTCAGAGTGTTTTGGTGGTAAGTGCACAGTTGCTCATTGTTCTTCAGACCAAAAAATGGATGGTTTCAAAATTTCGGTTTTTCATTTTGGTGCACATTTGTCACAATGTTATTGTACTATACTAATGTCAAAGGAAATAGGCATGTAGTTGGTTAATATTACAAAAGCTAACAGCACTGTTTTGAGCCCCTCTGAGTAAAATCCCTCTGGGGAAACATATCGTTTTTAATCAATGGTCTATAGGGGAATGACAGCACAGCAGATAACAGAGCAAGTTAGAAGAATCCAAGCTGCGATAAACAGACCTTAGGATCGTAATCTGAATAGATGTAGTGCACAAGTTTCACAAGGCCCGACGATTGTTGATTTGATAGTATTAGGCTGTAAGCCATAGAGTTCGGATGCCGATTACCTCAGATCGGGTATAGAGGTCAGAATGTCAAATATGTGATGTCAAACAAGGTGACGGTGGTTGCTAAGCAAATATTTGGTAGCTCCGCAACATGCAAATTCGATCGAATTTGCCACTTTTTGGAAAATCCATAGTGTTTGGTTGTCGTTTTTGAACTTCAAAATAGATATAACACCATCGATTTGACAGAAATTCACCATTTTTTGGTTAGGAGCATTCTAATCTATTGGAGAAGCCCCAGTTTGACTGGTAGGAGACATGAGTAGCAAGCGCACTTGTTCAGGGCATATCAACAGTCTGTTCGCTGAAGTCCCAATTAATGTCAGGTTGACGACTTGATGGTTGGGTGAAATAGATTTCCATTAATTGATGACACATTGACTGACCGATCGATAAGTTGAGCACTGGAGAATCGGGCGATCAGTGTAGTGATGGCCAAACCCTAAGGGTTCCCCGACTGCAGTTCCGAGGAGTGGCTACCGATGAACCAAATTAAGACTAAATACTAACCAAAACCTAAGAAACGATTTGTGTTATGTGGCTTACAAAATGGCGTTTTGGACAAAAGCTCACCATTTTTCTCAGGAATTTTTGTCTTCTGAACACCACATTGGGACATTGTGTTCTTTCGTCAAACCTACGCAGAGACCGATCACATCGGGGCACACTAATAAGCCATAATAAAGCGGACGATGAGAAAAAGCTTCCGCAAATAGGGTCCAATGGCTTCTGATTCCGGCAGTTTAAGGGGAGCGTAAACTGTTTGGAGTTCTTTGTGCTGGAAAGTTTCTTCGTCTACTTTATCTAGGTGACACTTTATCTAATTACGCAGGATATTTGAGTGAGATAGATTACGAGCGCTCCAAATTGTAGGCAGTCGTAGTCCGTTATACTCATCCGTATAGCACACATCACATTCCGTTCAACATATTCAGTAGAGATAATGACCAACTTACTGGTGGGTGCATTCGAGATTGAGAATATACGCAGTAATAAGCCACATAAATTCACCTGAAACGGAGTCCTTAATAGTATAAACCAAGACCGTATGAACCAGACACTCTGCAGGCCATTGATCTAGGTATATGTTTACTTCATTCCGATTGCAATAAGCGGAAGGTACATACCGTTTTTTCGCGCTTAACTTTTCGACTAGCATGTGTTGTGTTCAGTCCTCGTACACCGCACAAATCCTTCACGTTCACTAAAGTGTCCACACGAGGCCGCTTTTTAAAACAATTCATCCGATGCAGTGAGAGGTTGGGTACATTAGAATCGAGCTTGCTAGCACTACTGGCGGAATTTACGCAGTCTCTCAACAGCAACAAAGCCAATGGTTATTCAGAGGTCGTCTTCCGAATTCGGTTTACTTAATACATCAGGCTAACTGGACAATGTTTTGTTATGAACAGCTGCCCTAACAACTTCCAGCGAAACAGCAGACTAAGGGTACCTCTACTATACTGTGATGTGCCAATGTACTAGTTGCAATCAACCTGAGTCTAAAAAGTTATCTAATCGTGCCCTGGTTTAAAAATCCTGTGAAAATCTGTCACAATCAGCGAACGCGCTCGGGTTTCGTAACACTGGCTTTTTTCTCTTGATAAGTAATGAACGGATCGAAGCACAAAACAAGCAGAAACATTAGAAAAAACGTTTGACTTGATCATGATCATAAAAATTCTAGGCACTGATCCATGCCGAAGCACGAACCACACAACTGTTCGCTCCTCAGCTTTAAAGCAGAGACGACTTACCAGATTCGGAATAGTTAATTTGTCGATGAGTTGACACGCACTCATTAACCTGCTCCTTTGAAGATTAACGTGTGGCTCAAAAACTCTGCTGAGTTTTTTTCTATAATTCAAGATGGATGACAAGTTTTGAGGCCTCCACTCGGGCATAGAACTGCCTCGCAGGCTGGAGAACGATGGAATATCTTGGAGGAATTAAGGTTTTCTCACCAGAAACAAGAACATTTGTCCGAATCTGACGAAGAAAGCTCAACACGGATGATTGAATTCTAACCGCGGGTGGGTGCTGGTTCACTTGATCAGTGTAGAAGGTGAACGTTATCTGATTCGTTTAGTCCACTTCTGTCACACCCTACAGAGCCATCTTGGTGTTCAACCAGCATTGCGCGCAAACAGCGCTGTGACCCAAATCTGAGGGTCCTTGCTCTCAGTTTGCATACACGAGCGAGGTGAAGCCATTATCTTAAGGGACCACCTGCTTGTTCTAGTTTTGAGTACTGATTACACAAAGGATGCGATTCATCGTCGGAACACCACCATGGACGCCCTGCTGGAGCTATAAAAGTAGACTATATCCTGATTAAGCTATCAAACTCTCATCCATAAATCAACAGATAAAACTACACTTATACTGTTAAGAAAGCGTACACAGTACGAGGCAGAATCCGGATGTCGGATGAAGGAATCATTCAACAAATCGGTGAAAAGGCCATCAAAACTTGTCAGAACACCTGGTTTACTGAGATTTGCTAATAAGTTACAAATATACACATTTCTAATCAGAAATGGCGTGCAATTTCCTCGTGAATTTCTTAGTATGCTTTCAAAATCAGTAGTTCACGGATTCGGATAGGTGACACCTTGAGCGATGCCTTCGCTAAGTGGCTTGTTGGGCACTCACAAAAAATCTACATGTCGACAGAAAGACATTTCTGAGTGCATCCACTAGATTAGCTAACATAAGGATGAATGAAAGACGCAGATATCACCTGAACTAAGTGAGAGTAAAGAATTTGTTCCAAGTTTATGAATGAAATTGCGTTACTTTTCCAGTGAGCAGGGGCTTTGCATTCCTAGGACCGTTAGTTTATACAAGCGTGTACTTTGTTGTTGATGAAGGCGAGATACTAAATTAAGTGTGAGTATTCTGTTAGGTTGTATTAGTAGGAGTAAGTGCTGGCTTTGTACGCTCTGCAAGGGGGTCCGTGTGGCTTTCCACCGCCAGCACATGATTGCCATCTGTTTAGGGCGTATTTTGGGCAAGTTTCCTGAAAGCAAAAACCTGGTTGGTCCACTTATTCTCATTCAGATACTTTGAAATGATTTGACATGATATAGGGAGGATAGCGTGATGGGGATGTTTAGCTGAATTGTTTTTCGGAGCATTCCTGTTATTTTTTCATTGCTTCCCTCACACCAAACAAAATCCCCTAATGAAACTCCAACTTTTGAAGCTACTTACACACAAACAAGTAGTGTGTCCATAAAACAAAATGTCTCACAAGTCCCACCAGAATTTCTTTCAGGAACCGTCAGTCGACAATAAGTTATCTGAAGCTTATCTGTGTCTCAGTGATGAATGATGGCGTGTCATATCGCTGTTCACGCCACTGTTCAGCTACTGCAACTGAATCATATTCATCAAAAGCTGTCCATTAGTTTGGAGCGCGACGAAGGTATGAATCATAAACATGGTAACTCTAGAGTGCTTCTCAGATTTTTCGACTCGGTAGACGTCCGCTTCATCTGTAGAGATAAATTCATGCCTTTAGCCTCCAATTAGGCCCTCAATATCCAGGGTTTTCTTCTACGCAGATTCGAGTTGCGGATTTTGATGAGCAATTAAACCTCTGTAAACACCACTTAATTGTATACAGAATATCATACCATATCGTATCAAATCGTAAACAACCCCGGACTGAACGTGTCTGTCAGAGTTTGACACGGGATACACCGATGGAGGTCAGTTCATTGACATGTGGTTCAGGTGCAAACTGTATTCGGCTAACTTCGGGGAACTTCGTCTGCTGAGGTTACACAGTCTTCTGTGGCGTCTGCTTCAACACTGGCTATGATATGCATTTTCATACCAATCACTTCAACTGTCAAATTCGCAGTTGTTCATTATTCGATTCATCCTAGAGAAGTTTCCAAAAGCCTCACTTTGCTTACTGTCATAAAACTCTTGTCAGTAAGTCTGTGAATCGAACACTAAACGGGTAGAAACTTTCAGAGTTTCGTAAACATGTCATGCAAACAAAATCGGGGCCTGATAATCAGCACCCAAAGAAATTTCATAAGCGAAATAAACCAATCCTTGGACGCTGTTGTGTTTGTTACAGTGTGTTTAGTGCATGTTTCTACGAGGGAGACGGATTCTTGTGTATCAAGGTACCTGTTTTAAATAAATCTGCTAAATTGGAGATTTTTTTCCACAGAGAATTGACTTGATCAGCTCACCTAAAGATCTAGCTTATTGGTGGTTGGATATCTAGTGTACGGAGCAAGGTTGCTGTGTTGGTCCATGTCTCCTGAGTCATATGAGTATTGTCGTTTATGAATGTTAAACTTCAGAAATAGAATAGCCTACCAGAAGTTGTTTTGCCGTAGGGCGGAACCGGTAACCAGCGTGAATCAAAGTCAACTTATCGATAATAGTCAATGGTTCCCAAAAGTTCAGTGTTTTTTCCCCAAAGAATTCCGCACAACAGTTCAAATGTAACACCCCAAATTCAACTTAGCCCATCCGAAACAATCATCTCCCAGCCCAATCAGCCCATTTGAACATGCGAAAATCAATTATCACCGTGCCAGGCAATACCTCCCCTCCTAGTGATTCTAAGCATTCGTACATTTTAGCAAACTCAGACAACCAACATGAATATATCACCTACGTTTACAATAGTCGTTGACTTTCTGCTTCTAACTGCAAAATATGAGAAAACAAAATATTAATCATCACATACTCACCCACGTTTCATCACAGCGCTAACGTTAATGGCTTAGTTTACACCGAACTTCACACGAAACCTGTGGGCGCAGTTCGCTTCCTATACAGTCGCGAATCAATGTACGCATCAATTTCACTTCCAGAATGATTTGGTACTTCTCCGTTTTTGCAATAAAACCAGTGTGATTGGACTAAACAAATCATTTCTTATTCCTGAGGAGTAGTCTCGTGGCCTAGGTGCCTCTCTATTTTATCTTTACCAGGCTTTGCCCCACTTGCTTCAGACGGAAAGAACTCTTATTCTTCTCATATTCTTCCGTAAAGTTCATTCATTTTAACAAGAAAGAGTTCGAAAACTTGCTTTGATTTCACACTGTTGCGCTTGGAAAAATGCCGCCAAACATATAGTTCCGTACACCATCGAAACATTCGTTTATCTGTCTACAAATTTTTGATCCATAGCCAGAAATATTACCACACTAACTGATCACCACCATCAATACTTGTGTTCGGTTTGTGACTATACCCTCGACGAATTTGTGTTCCTCCACATGAAAGCAAACAAAGCACGGCTTTTTTTAAAAAGTGGTCTCAGGAATAGTGTGATCACTTACGTTTGTGAAAGTGGCACCACTATGGTACCACCATATGATGTTAATCTCAACTTTGGACTGCAGTTACTGTGGTTCCTAAGTGGTTTTTGTGTAGCGTAGGACAATTGTTTCGGGGCACATTTTAGTGTCGTCGTGATGTCATCAAAAATAACCAGGTGCGCAGATATTACTATTTGGATGTGCAGAACACAACAATATAACTACAAATACCATGTTTAATTGTTAGACAGAGTGGCTGATTACGGAAGCCTGTGGTGATTATTAGTAACTGAATAACCAGGAAATCAGCAATAGTAATTTAGGGTTGCACAGAATTATCTAACTGGGTCAACTGTTACGATAAACGTTCTAATCATTTTGCTAGGCCTCATTGTCCGAACATACCCGGTTTCTGAAGTCCCTCAGTAAGCAACTTAGCATAATCCATCGACCAAATAGCGTAACTATGATTAACCTTGCGTGGGAGAATTTCGAACGTTTCAGAGACTAGTCCTAGTGAAGTGGGAATGGAATGAGGCTAGACGATGCAAAAGTGATTACGCCGAGAGCTTTATGAGTTCGAGTTATCGGCTAAAAACTAGTCATTTGTTACAGTTTTCCACTGCGATGCGACGGAGTAGAAGTTTAATACTCACTTCCAGATATGCCTGCCACGGCATATAACTGCACACGACCGGTTTCGCCCTTCTTGGGGCTCAGCATGTAGCCACAGTCCCCGAGTTTCCGTCAACCGTATGTTCTACTTGGACAGATTTCGCCATATACACTCATTGGGATATCAGTTTGGAATCAGTTTGTATCACATTTCGGAGGTAGATTCGAAGTCGATGCTAGCCGCACAGAGAACAGAAATCAACTCCTTCAGTTGTGTGCTGATCATGAGCTGTTTCTGGCAAATACGAACTTTCAACATAAACGTTCGCATAAATTGGCGGCCACCAACCGCAAATCAACTGTTGCACCGATTAAAAGGCAAATGGTACTTTACATCGCTGTCATTTTGTGGAAAATTAGAAAACTAGTGACAAGGGAGAGTTATCACACCAATGCCTGTTAGCAAACAGGTGTGTCTTGTTCAGAAAGTCCACAGAAGAATACTACCATCACTAACATCATCAATCTGCCGGCAGTTTGTCGTTTTATGTTGGAGAACTTTCTGGCCCATTGGAATACGCATAATTTAAGTGAGAGAAAGTGTGGGTTGCAAGTTCATTTGTCGAGCTTTTCAAAGGTTCATTCGCTGAATATCCAAATTTGTGTCATGAATGTAGGACGGATGGCTTAATGGTTAGGTAAACTAGACCTCGTAATCGGTTGGATGATAATTCGGTGAACTGAACAATGTGCCAACGTTCAGTTAATTAACACTGACGAACGGAAATTGCACAATTAAGATGTCAAGTCTGCTCCACACCTCTCGGACGACACACTGAAATATACCGTTCAACATTTCTTGTGGTTTAGCTTCTCGGGTGAATTCTCACACGGCGTGCCTTCGTATTCCATGGGAATGAGTGGCCTACTGAGACTGCGGGCTCAGGGTCATTGCACTCTAACACATCAGCCTATGTTAACAAGTCGAAATAAAGTGGAACGGCAGTCCGGCAACGAGGAAAATAATCTGCAGAGTCAATCTCATGAATTCCCATTTTAGTGGCTTTTAAATGCCTATGCTGTCGGTAATTTTAGCAATATTCGAGGGTTTCTTGCGACTTAAGCAGTATCATTAGGGTGTAGATGCCATTGTTCCTTGTAATAAACGTAGCGAACCTAGAGACAAACACACAGAGATGTGTATTTGACGACCAACGCGCCAGAGAATCCAGTAAAAAACAACACCTGGACCACAGTAAGCACAGTCAACTTATCTGAGTTGAAAACATCAAGGGCGAACTGCAGAGTGGAGACAAATTATAGGCTCGCAGGCTACGAGTTTTTGCCGATACATGTCATGTAACAGGAAGATACGAGATACTCCTTACGTGGACCGTTACACGTAATATGTGCTATAATATTGCCTTTACATGAAAACCAACATGGAGAGTTTGTGGCGGATTTTCTCATGAACAATCGTTTCTTCTTGGTGACGTGAAAAGGTTTGGAAACATTCAAAAGTGATGGTTTGGTTATTGGTTGAACACGTGATCGTTTGTCTACGAGTGACTGATCAGCAGTGTGATTAGCTATCACCAAGACGGGACTTGGCGCCCCTCATCCTTCACTCGTATCACTAGCGGAAGGTTGTCGTCTCGGACTCTCCGAGTTTTCTTAAGAGGAAAATGTTGGTGGTGTAGATGATCGTTGGCTTGTTCGCTGAGCTGGGCGATTTGATTTCAACAAATCGTAATCAAATCACACAGCTCGGTGAACGAGCCAACGACCAACTCACCGAGTTTAATTCGGTGTGCATTGCTGCTGATGAAGCAGCTGTACAAGACTTCTCGGATTTTTAGCATAGATTGTCTTCATTGACAGGATAAAATCTCCACTGAATATCTTTTCGTCGGAAAGTATTTCTGAAATTCTGAATGAAAACACGGAACACTCCTAGCAAGACAGTATAACACGGAACACCGTTTGGATTACCCGGTTCAGATTTGTCAAGTCTATCTTTGTGTGCACGTGCTGTTCGTATATGAACAGTGGTGAATAACTGACGTCTGATATTCGAAAAGCTCGTCTGCTGTGCGCTAACATGTTACAAACCGTGCCGTGGCTTGTTTACTTCGATATCTAGGTTGCCCATTCTTGTAGGGTGCGATGTACTTTTAGGGTTTGACTGCCACTAGCGTGCAGCAACTCTTGGTGACTTTGATCTAATGGATTGACTAAACTGAGTTTAAGATTTGTCGTAGGAAAAATCGACGATCACCCGTCAGAAATAGAAAGTAGATCGTATCCTGATAAATGGTCGCTTCGTCTCTTTCGAATGGATTACTCGTATTCCCAGAACGAGTGTTTCCACGGATAGTGATACGCTGTATCCAGCTCCGATGCAACCTGCTTAGGACGAGAGGTAGAGGCGCTCGGCATGGTCATAGTGGCCAGACGATCTTATGTCGTGGAAACTGTGGCCAACCGGAGAGTTTGGTGCATATTTTGCAATCCTGCTGGATTACGCATGATGCCAGGTGTGCTCGTCATAATCGGGTTGCAAG
>NW_008751845.1:938709-963287 GCF_000715545.1 Opisthorchis viverrini
AAGGCTGTTATTGGACTGGGACTTCCTAAGGTCGCAGTCAGTGACTTGTGTTTGCTTGTCATTGTGGGCTCTCTGCGTACTTATGACACTTTCATGCGTGGCACACGGCGTTGAATGTACATTTTTGCCATTTAATCTCACACCAGACCCAGTCTGACGGACGCTTTGTGCTTGATGTGCAGGTCTTGACTGTGCTAGCGCCTACCGCACCTTGAAGAGCATTCAGCACTGTTTATCCTTTCTTCGGCTGTTGGTCTTTAGACGCGTGCTTCCATATCAAAATGTCTACATGCTTTGGGATTCATCTCATCAGACTGGAATTGTTCTTGGCATGAGTTCGAATGACACATTTCACTCTTTTTTCCCATATTTTCCTGTTAGCATTTCGCGTTCATCGCCTTCATTCGCTTTTTAAGTTTGTGACCATGCTCTTCAAAAATAAATGATAAAAAAATAAATGTATCGGACCACCGATACCAGGCTTTTAACAAAGACAAAAGCAATTACCAAATCGCAGTAAGAGGCGTTATTTCATGAAGACACTGAAGTGCCATGACCTGATTACTCAGGGAGATGTGATGTGGAAAGGAAACGTAACAAGATAAAGCTATGCCATCATTGACCTGTAAATGGATAGCGACGTAGTGATAAGTGATAATACTTCATCTCGTAGTTGGAAAGTAGAATTAGGCAGGTACTGATTATAAATTTCTTCAAACCCTGTTTTAACGGATGTTAGCCGGAAATGGGAGAACGATCAACCAGCCTTCACTCGTCGGTTGAGATTGGGGACATTGAGGGCTGCACAGTCCGATTCTGTTCAGGTGTGTACACTCTCAGGTTGTACGGGTCCAGGTTACTGTGGGTATGCTCGATATCACACGACCGCTTCGGAGGTCCCGCTTGCATTCCGGCCTTGGGATCTGGTTTGCCTCAACGCTCTTCTGCCTTGTGTGGACATTATTTCACCTGGCAGCTGTGCCAGATAAAAAATTTTCAAAGTTTCCTGAACAAAAATTGAGATTTTGCAAACTTAACTCTAGGCGAAATTTTAGCTGTCTTCGAGTTTGATCTCCAGTTTTAGGACGGCCGGAAATGAGTTGCTTCTGGATGTGATCATGAGTTATCCATTCCAGCGTAGCTGGTTGTGTATCAGGGCATATTCAATTCCATTGATCTTCGTCCGTTTGGAAATTTAAGTGCTCGAGTTTTGAATAAAACCTTAAATCGCACAGACATTGTGGATGGAATTTACCAGGTATCCTAATGTGGCATGTAATGTTGCCAAAAGATATTTAAAACTGTACGGCAGCTCAATTCACTGGGGACTTGATGTTCACGCGCAGACGGTGAAATTCCCAAACTCTTTTAGGCCATCGAAATTACCTTATACCTTGGCAGCCAGTGCGCGAAGTTCAGCATCGACAGTCAGGTCTGCGGACAGGGTTCTGCTGAGGTTGCAAAAATTGATTGCAGCCTGTCATGCTCTAACCAGTAATGAAATTCTGGGATGTCTCTCGTCGTAAATTCCAGACAAGCCATTAAAGGTTTAAGAGAAACTTCACACTTACACCTCATCATTATGTTGCGGAGACAAATACAGTAGTCATTCACTTGAATCCAGCCTCCAAATGCGCAACTAAACACCGGCGTCCGCAAAAATGGCTGATGAATCTTGAACTCACACAGCTTTGTTTCTGTCACAGAGCATTTTCAATTAACGAGGTGATTGCCTAGACTGTATTGGATCTGTGAGCTATCTTTGGAATCACCAACTGCCTCAGAAAAAAATTTCAGTCAGTTTTAGTTTAAACAACTATAGTATCCAAACTCATCCCTGCTCCACTAATGTGCCAATTGCTAACTCAGTAAAGCTGATTCCACAACGTTGCACTCGGCACCCAATATCTTAGTTTTTTTCGGGACAGCCGAGCCCACGGAAGTAGAATCACAGCGCCTCCAGTTTTAAATGTTGAAGTCTTCCGTGAATCCAGGGACAGAAAATGTAAGAATGGGTTCCGTTTTCATGTTTTCCTTACTGCTGACGAGCCAAAAAATTATAGTCAACAGTCTTGAGCTTGCTAGATAGGATGTCTGCCAAGATATTGCCTGCAATGCACAAAAATTTGATCCTTGATAGCCGTCCATTTTTTGCTGAACTCATTTTCCTTTATTATACAGTGATCCGATTGCATCATCTTTGAATGTTTTATGGGACATTCTTAGTTTTTTTTGTGCGAATTGGGCAACAACTGTTCCCCAGTGTTGATTTGAAAAACACGGATATTTTGATTGGTCTTCTGCCTCCCTTTCCTAAAGTTTCAAAGATGACTCGGTGAAGTACTTTTTCACAAATGCTTCAAGTTACTGGGTGCGTGAAATGAGGTATCAAGTATCTTTTAAGCAGCCAATTAAAGTACAAACGTGCACAGCATTCAAACGTCCCGAGTGTGTTAGGTATATTGGTTTTTCTATAGTTGAATACTTTATTGTTCCATTCCCAAACTCCTGCTGTCTGGCAAATCTTCTTGCCGACCACAGAACACACAAAGACATCATTTCAAAAAAACGGTTGACGCCTTTCTTCTCGGAATTCTGTGTTGATCATAGATCTTTGATCATAATCCACTGTTCTTCCAACATGTGCGGTGCTGTTAAATTAAACATTTCAGCGACATTCGCTCGGAACTCCTGGAGAGCAGAATGATTCAACAGCTGAGTGACACTGAGCCTGGTTGACGACAACTTCATCCGTGATATCAACTGTTCTTTGAAACCTTTCGCAAATTAGATTTCACCAATTGATGTTTAGTGTTGCACTCGGCACCGCTTACCACCGCTCATCTCCGTTCACATGATTGACCTCTGAAAATCCGACGCTAGTATAATGTGTACCCAGGTTCTTGTAAGCACATTTATTGCTGACAGTGGTAGCGGCAAGATTCTAACTTGTTCATTACGAGCGTTATACGTGTTTCGCTTTTGTCACATTCATTACTGTCTGGAAAAGATCCATAGTCCAAGGATCCGCTCCGAAGTTGGTGTATCTTCACTAGTCTTTGCTTGTCCTCAGCTGTTCCTTTGGTTCAATCGTCTTCTTGGTAGTCGGACGGCCGACCCCCTGTTCTTCAGCCAATTTAATGCGATCAAACTATCGGAGAGTCTGATCTGCTTGGTTCTGGGGCTAGCCTTACAGGGGCACACAGGCACCAAGGCATAAATATATGGACACTAATGCTGCTGTGTATAGCAGATGTGTTTCAAAAGCATCCTGGTTGCACTGTGAAATGAAAAAACAACCACTGCAAGCCGTCGAGCAATCGGGGTGGACGGTTTATAGAATCGAACGTTGTCATCCCGTTCTTGTTTAGGGAAATCAGCATTCTTGATTCTCCAAATATGCAGATTATTATAACCTGGTTGTTTCTGTCGCCATCAACCGACGTAGAAAGACCTCTTACTTAATGCACAAATCCCGAGTGACTTCTTGGAAATCGAGCAAGAAGGGGTGCGCTTACATCTTTTAACACTAGTAAAATGAGAAGTTCATCGGATTTCAATGAGCACTGTTAAAGAACCTTCTCTTAAATTTAGCTCAGCGCAAAATTGCTGACAAAAGTTAGCTCGTCAGTCTTTTGAAACTAGACAGTCGGTTACTTATTATCTCCCGCACGGTTTCCAACTGCTTGAGCAGAGATGGAGGTGAGCAACAGGATCAAAAATAGCTCCGTTAAGCCGTTGTGACATTTATTCCAACCTGACATACCATGAAAATTTCCGCGGTCAAATTTTCTGAAAGAAATTAACACTTTCTTGATTAGGTCATGACGTCATGCACTTACTATGCAAATTCTCTATTTTGCAGTTATACCAGGGCTGATTCACTGTCAAAATTTTAGTACGTATCATTTCATTTCACTATGGATGTAGAATAATTCGACGTATTCAGGAAAGCCCGCTTGAGTGACGCGCAAAATAAAAAATTATGGATTCTTGAGATTCATCAAATGATGCGGTACTACATGGATAAAATACGCAATAAAGGTGGTACCATTCTCAAATAATGGGTGTTTCCGTCTAAACTGTTGCACGAAGTAGTGCTAGTAAAAAAAAAGCCCGGAGTAGATGGCAAATCGATCTTAGTTTGCTACACACGTCCGGGTACAACACGTGCTAACGCAAAAGGGTCAGAAAGAGCACGTAAAGGATGGTCGACCAAATTGATCGGACAAGTCAAGTGTTAAAAGTTTATGAGGATTACCAATACATATCGAGTCTATGAGGTAGCCGCAGTAAACAGAAGCAGACAAGGGAAGGGTTTGACCGGGTGAAAGGAAGTACAATGGATAGATATTAGTCATGCCCCCTAACATTGTTTATGGTGCTCACTTATTTGTGCACAAAATAAAACTGGGTGAGCATTCAAGTTAGCCTATATTTTAGACACACCGGTTTTCTGTCGTTCGAACTCAAGTCTTATTCCACCACGATCGTGAGCACATTATTGCGAGTGAGTCCGACTTGATGTGAGGTAAGCCTTGCAGAAATCGTCGGAGCAAATCCAACAAAATATCGGGGCAGTATCCTTCGCTTCATGAAACGAATAAAGCAACTTTCCGAAGTAAATTCGAAAAACCGAGACTAGATTCGGGCAGTAACCTAGGCTCCACTCAAGCCCACTGGAAACGGGACCTAGGACCGAAGGCTGATTTTTCGATTGTGCTACTTTTAATCTATAAGTAGTACAAAGCCAATCGGGATTAGGTGTATAGCCCGTCCGCAACACCAAAACCCTTCATAGTATCATTTGAATATTCAGTGTTTTGTCCTAGAAAGCATCAGCCTTTATAGGATACCAAGCACCTAATAAGTTGTGAGCTGGGTTTTTGTCACCTGTTGTACCAACGGTCGAGTTGGACTTCTTTTCAACCATCTATTCTTCGTACTTGAAGTTCCTGAGTATGTGTGATATCAGCAGTGCTGACTGTGAATAAAACTTCTGGGTTGATTTACTTTTCAACATCAGTTTGCTGTTAGATTCATCTCACGCCACAGACTTCCTACATGCACGTGGGTAACTTTTGAGACCTGTTTTACACCGTCGAATCTCGTCAAAGAACTCGTGGAAATCGAGATCTTCATCATCATTTGGAGCGACGGTGGCACTGGAAATGCACCTTGTGCACATATTGTGAATCAGATTATGTTGTATCTTGCGTGGTCGTCTATGGGTTACGCCTGCACTGAGCCTGCCAGACTACGCGATAGGGAGAAGACAGAGAACTCGGGACATGGCTGTATTGCCAGGACAAAACATACAGAGCGCCTGCGTAAATATATAGGATGACTAATTGGCCAAATATGGTCGTCCACTTGTTCGTTCCGTACAGCCAGTGGTGGCGTTCCGGTCGTGAACACTATCAGGCCCACTACGCTGGTCGTGTGTTGCTAAGCCGTGCTTGGTGGGAGCCGCCTACTCACCTATTTTCCGGACGTGTCGTAACGATGGTGACCTTGATGATGCGTCACTCTGCACATGTGCTTTTTCTTGTCTGGGCGCGCCCTGATAGATTTTATTTGCAGAGCGTATTGTTCCTTTTATATCTGCTGATTTGCCAGTCTACTGTATCTGACTACTGACCCCGCTTCAGTGCCTTGTGCTGGAAAAAACTCACGGAAGGGAACACAACAGCGAGTTCGAGAGCGTGCGTGCGTACGAGTGGGAAGATACAACGGCCTCAAGCCGAAAAGACACTGCTTGACCTTGATCCAACGCTGACTCACGCTGTCTGGATTTGATACAGGGCAGTGACGAGCTGCATATTGAAGGTGCGTTGTCCATCTGGTTAACATCTATCGGATTTGAGCGCCTCAGTAGGTTTCGGGTATTCATTGGTTACTTTCAGAAATCTGACTTTCCTGACAATTCCTAAACAAATTCTTTTGTATTAACTCTCGCTTTCTACCCTGGTTCTAAATGAAATATGTTTATAGGCACAGATATAGGTGAACAAAAAGCTCGCAGTTCTGTAACAAAAAGCATATTCCTGGCATACAGTATCGAAATTTCATGTTCTCTAAACTTCCACCATTGATTGCCCTTTTATATTCTTTCAAGAACAAGTAAACTGTTTTTGTTGTTTGTTCTGTTTTTAATCTCTAGAATTCTTTCATTCGGAGTTGTCAATACGTATACGTCATGTTCTGTATCAGCTATGGACTAAATGCAACACTGTTAGACTATTGGCTGCTTTTTGCACACTACGAATACTTAACGTTGTTGGAGCATCAAACCAGTAGAAGAATAGTTCAACCGGATCATGAAAAGAAAGGCTATGGTGAACAGAGTTAGCCTTCTGTGTTTGTCCTCTCGGCTAATATGTAAGATATGAGACATCATGTGCAAAGGTCGTGTGGAAAAAAACGGGTACAAGTCAATGGATCGACTGAGTGCGGTCAGACAGGCTTAACGAACCGGAATTCCTTCAGGTCGGAGTCACAGAAGTGTCATTTGAAGCCAGATTTGTGGATCACCAATTCAGTGGCCCATGCGATCGAAAACAATCCGGTTCGTATCAATCATGATCACTTAGCAGGTAATATGATTCTCTACTCATTTCTCACATAAGCTACTGTTACGCGCAACTTCATTCGTATCAACTAATGATGCGAATACAGTGGGAGTTATACTGCCTTCAGATTGACTTCCAACCAAAAAAACGAGTTAAACTGAATACTTCTGGCAAACAGTTAGTGCTACAAGCTGTGGTGCACTACCCCCAGTATCACACTTCCTTGAGACACTTTCGGGAGATTGGTGGAAAACTAAAAATAGAGTACGACTGAGCGAATTGATATTTTGTAATCCTCTTTCTATTTATTTTCCCGCTTCTCTCCGTTGGCATATATACTCGTCTTGTTAATATTAAAGCTTGATAAGTCACGAAAAACCGTGGCATTATCAGCATTCTACAACACGAATCGTGCATCACTATTTGCGTTTACTTGTCACGATCAAAAATAGAATATGAAACTGTGTCCAATCGCTTTAATAACTCGAGCTTAAAAGCTGGTAAATAAGCTTCGAAATCAGGTTTAGATATTAGGGGGTTCTACTTAGGCTTCAAAGGTATTTCACTCATTACACATTTCATTGTGTATTTTACATTTTATCTAATGTTATTCCTTAGTATGTATGTGAAAAGATCCGGCGAAACACACTCGGGCATTGTGTAGCTATTCAGTTTTCTGTAATTTTTTTTCAAAACGACCTCCATATCGAAGTGGTCAAGAGAACCGGACAATCACCTACAATTTACTTACTGCACTAAACCAAAACCAAAAGTTCCCAATTCCCTCACACTACCATCGATCACTTATTTTGTTACACTCTGAAGTCGGGGTCACCATCCGCAGTTCAATTAAATCAAGTATCATGAGACCTGTTGTGCTTCTTTTTGTCTTCGTGAAGTTTGAATTTTGGAAATCCCGGAAACCAGTATTCCTGCTTCCGTAATCACTCCAACATATTTGCCATCTCTCGGTATACGCGGAACGGTACTGCACCAGAGCGCACGTCTAATACTGACTGATTAGCAGAACATTTAGGGTTATTTTACACCGTCTGCAGTTCTTCAGATGGCGGCTTCGTGAAAGCTATACCGTTTTGTCCTGAATACTCGCTGTCAAGGGATCTTGAACAGAAGTATTGATGTCAGGGCGGGACAAGCGAAATATTTTTGATCTGCACATACGAATGGGACAAAATTTAATACAAATCGAGTGTGAAACTTGAGACATTATTGGGACTATTTAAAACCTAGTGTGTCTACGCAGTTCAGATGGAGGGAATCTTGTCCATCAAACAACGCCTTGACTACTAGTGACAAAAATATCAAATTCGTCGCCTGTGCCAAACTCACTGGTTCGCTATCTTTTGACGGACACGTATGAACGGAATTAGGAGGGCTCTATTGCGTTTATCTGTTCGCCTCTACCGGGTATCCTATTAATAGAATTCGAATGAAAGTTGAAAAGAAGAGATAATCATACAGTGATTCTATTGTTCAAAAGGTGCGGCAGTAAGTAGATTCGGAAGGCGAACGTAGTTTCAAATTCCAAACTTAATAAGCCTCGTTATGATGTATGACTATCGAAAAACTGACCGCTGTAGAAAACAGTATGTATTTTTTGAAAGCCGCACATATAATCACAAGAGATTATACTTCAGGGCGAAATGGCTCCACGTACAACCTAGCCTTCCAAAACTGATGCAGCCTGCAGCTCATCCAAACGAGATCAGAGATTGTCTTCCGCATTTAGATATGGAATTCCTTGAAATCAATCAACAATCAATTAGTACTGGTTCAAAAGTTTCAGGATTTCCGGATACAAGACAATTGCGGCGTCCATACCCCAGACAAAATCCAAGTGATTATATTCTGGAAAGTTTATGTGGGAAACAACTGCTGGTTTGATTCGACTGATAAGGCGATCCACATCTTTTTCGACCGCCAGCCAATCATTACCACCAGTGAACACGGCAGTAGGAACAGTGAACCTGGACAGGTCATATATCGGAGGTGTTTTCTGGCCGTAAATTTCCATATTTTTTACCTTTCCATAATCGAACGCCTGAAACTGGTCCGTTGAAATACCCTAGTGAGAGAGACAAATAGGTACATGGTTAGCGGACCAAAACAAGGTGGATTACTTGTACCTTTTTTATTTTGCTCAAACTAATGAATGACACCAAATGAATGTCCGACCACAAATAAACTTGATCTCCGGAATGCGATGTAGAAATGATTCCCAAAAGCATGTCCACTGGCATAAGCAAAAAATATAAGCAAATATATATATATATATATATATATAAAATATAAGCAAAAAATCGGAGAGGAATTATTTAAGCCGGTCGCCTCAAACCACCCACAAAGGGAGTTGGCATCAGAGGATATGTCAGCGCCAGTTCACCTGAAATTAATCTACGTGGAAAGAGGGTGGGCATCACTACCTTCTACTGTTGTTCCAGTTAGACATTCTGTTTGCCAATCGCACCAACATCTATACGGTATTAGGCACAATAAATCCAGGTATTTGAAGAATTCAGTAGCTTTAGAGGGTAAGGAGAGCTTCTCGGAAGCAATCTGCTTCCGGGGGATCCTCAGCTTTGCGATTTTCAATTTAAGTTTGCGTAATATGCACAATAAAGTGCATTTTTTACAATTCCATGCCAAAGCACAAAAATTTCTTCATATTCACCGAAGCGTTCCAACCGAAACCTGTGGAGCACTTGCGCAGGATATTCAGCTGAGTAGAATTATAAACAAGGGAGCCTGCTGAGTGTCTTTCTAACGGGTTCTTAGTTGTAAGGCTTTCAGTTTTGCGCATCTTCACATTTGTGTTCAAATAGGAAACAAGATTGACGAACTACAAAGTTGAGCCTAGGTGGAACCTATATAGGAGAGTATTATTCGGTAAAGTTGAGTAGACTCAATGCAAACTCTGTGAATTGAAAAGTATCTTCTTGACATTACTAATAACACTACTCAAAACTGTTCAGTACCTCACCAAGAGAAATACAGTCAAGAATATATACTGCGATGTGTTGTGAATGTCGTACGAACTGAAACATCAGTCAGCTTTTGAACAGTGCATTCAGGTGAAGAAGATGGCAGGCTGGGATGGGATTTGGTTGAATATCAGCTTGACTTGCAAACGAGTGTACCGAGTATAATTCGGCAATCAAGTAGAAAAAGGGTCGACCCAATCTGATGAGTCCCAATAGGTACAAAACAGGTCAAGAGATTCTAAATATTTTACAGCAACTTTATGGGTAGAGAGATATCGGTTAAATAAGTAAATTACGGTTGCAAAATCAATCAAAATGCGTATGTGCAAACACCTGATCATTTGCGTAGCTCATAAATGATCGCTTCGGACACTAGCAACATTTATCACAGGGCCGTCTTTGAAAATAAGGCGATGCTTACCTGACAGTAATGCACCATATTCCTGGCAGAAGTTCCTGCAGGTGTGTGCGCGATATAGACGGGGAGCCGCGTCTACGTGTTGGGCAGGTGCGGGAATAGTAAATGCACAATATTAGTTAAATGTGCTCCTATCAGGCATGTGTGAAATATAAACATGGTCATCAATCATTTGGTTTGTTAAAACAGCATGCTGTGTCAGATCATGTTTGATCGAATCGGTTGTCAGGACAACGGTTCGAAATTGTGTAAACATAATAGTTGACATGTATAAAAGTTCGGTTTCGAATGTCTTGTAGGACAATTTTGTCTATGAAGCATGTCTTTGGCCTTGTGATAACTTACTGTCTATTCATCCAAAAGTGAGTGAATTTCAGGTGGAGGGTTCCCGCTGTAAGAGAAGCCAATCTGTGCTGAAAAACCGAAGAGCACAGTACTTCAGCATAAATCCCCCAGCATAGATCCCAAATCTCCTCACACGATCAACAACCCGTAAGTAGCGCAGTGGCGGAATAAAATTCACTGATGAGCAAAACTTCCATCTGAAAAGTCGTTGCTTGAGGAGTCCGTCAAAACGTGTGACCATGTGTGTTTTGATCTCGTGATTGAAGAATGAAGGGCGCTATATTCTGCCCAAGTGCGAGTAAACAACTCTGCTGATCAGCCGCCCTTGGCCGAACGGTTAAGTGTTAGAATTACTAGACAGGAGGATGCGGTTTCGATACTCTGCTGATGATTCTCAATAAGGATGAAACAGTTGTACAGTGCTTCTAGGCTTTCCAGCATAGACTGGCTTCTCTTACAGGACGAAATGTCCACGAAAATACCCAACCGTTTCAGTACTATGTTGGTGAAAGTTTGGCGTCTTACGTTAGAGTTAGATCTCTTATCCCCAACAAGCGATCAACTACACAGGCTCTCAACAGTTCAGCGTCTGCACTGTCCATCAGCGGGGACTTTTCACCTTCCGTTCCAACCGTAAAATCTGTGGAACGCAACGCGTTGCTTCTCACTAGGGGTTTCTGCTCAGTGGAAATAGTCATTACCATATCATGGGTAGGTCACGCACAGTTACTATCGATCAACTCGAGAGCTTGACAGATCAAAATCCGAAAGATACACAGACGATGTTTCGGTGGTTTAAGTATTCTAGTGAGGTAGCACAATGAATTTCGTGAGATGCGCACTACTGATTACTCTCAGTAAGGATGAAACGTCTGTACAGCGTTTCTCGGCTTTCCAACATACATTGGCTTCACTTATGGGACGAAATCTCCACAAAAATATCAAATCTTCTCACGCCACCAAAAAATGAGTGCATTTCGTCTGATTCAGTGATCGTTGTACTGCTGAAACAACCCATTATCGATCTTGCTACGCAAACCGAAGTCGATGGTTGTTGGGCTGATTAAATCGATCCAGAAAGATGTAAGGCTGCAGGCCATGCGTGCTCAGAAAGTGTAATTTAGAGTTATATATCTACACTTATCTGGCCCACCCGTCTATAAAATGTGTGTATCCAACTGTTTTGCTGTTTCTGGTACTATACACCTGATGAGACTCCGCGTTGCAAAGGTAACGTCTGTTTGATCAAACAAAGAAAGAAAGGATACGACAGACGTGAATGCTTTGAGTAGTGCGACAGACCACTGCTTCGGGCTTATCATCATGACGGTTAGGTGAGTATCGCTTGCTATTTTAGTGAGACTTTGTACATTTTGGCGTTGAACCGTTTTCTTGCATAATTACTTAGCACCGAGCACAACTGTTAAAAAAGTTGTGTAAATAGAAAGAACAAGTGTGACTTACAGACCTGGGTATCTGGCTGTCCAGATCCCTCTGGATGCTGTGTTAACGCAACAAGCAATTTTTTTTAAACTGACCGAAATTCTCGCCCAATAGACCTCTTTTAAACTCCTATCTATGGTCTTCTAGCTAATCGATATATTATGGCTGCAGTAGAACTACGGTGGCTTAAATACGACATACAGGGGGTGGGTGGACAGCTGTATACCCCACCCTCTTTCTCCCAGGTCTGATTACCATACCTGTTCATGCTATTCATGCAGTACGTATAAGGAAAGATTCAAGTTATTGACAATTGTCTCTTCCCGACGACCTAAAAATGGGCGAGGTTTGCGGTTGTGATTCAATTACGAGGCATTTTGCCTACGAAACATTGAACTCAACGTGTAAATGGCTTTTACCTGTAAACGCTGGATCTTTCTACCTGGGGCTTCAGCTCAGCTACTAGTTTTATTGGGCCGAAAGAAACAAGTCCTTTCACCGTAGTTTGTGTATCCTCGTCCTAGTGAATGTTCCGGTCATTCAAAGTGTCTTCTGTATGCTTATTTGATATATGTATATATATATATATATATACTCTGGCAAATACGTGTGATACGATCGATGATTTCGAATTAACAACCTTCGTCGCCAATTCACAAAAGGGGCCGTGGGGAGGTGAATACTAGTGCAGTATCCAGTATAAGTTTTACATACTCTGCTGTACGTCAGGCTTAATCGAAAAAGACAAGTAATCGCCCTAGCTGATAAACCATGTTTGCTTCACCTCGACAGCCTACCTTGTAAAGGACTACTGCAGAAGAAGGGTACCACAGTTGAGAGGAATTCAATAAATACCAAAGTGATGCGTGCCCCGTTGAAGCCGCATCAAAGAATGGATATCACGAGGAACTACCTGATGCCAAGGCTGACATATTCGCTCGTGCTCGGCCAAGTCCACAGAAACATGCTAAAAAGATTGGACAACTACATCAGGCAATATGTACGTGGCTGGCTACGTCTACCGAAGGACACCCCAATCAGCTACATCCACGCCGGTAAACAACATGGGGGACTTGGTATCCCAAGTCCGAGTGCAACAATCCCGATGCAGCGGAAAACGCGTATGGAAAAGCTCCTCTCTACTCAGTGCCGAGTACTACGCAATGTGGTCAACGATTCCGCATTCGGCAAAATTGTTCGGGATCTCAGCCTTCCGATCCGAGTCCATGGAGCATGCGTAAACACCAAGGAGGAGCTGGTGGCTGCTTGGGGTGAAAGTCTGCACAACAGCGCTGACAACCGGTGATCATCTCTTATCGAGGGATCTGCTTTCCTCAATCCGCTAAGGCTGTTATTGGACTGGGACTTCCTAAGGTCGCAGTCAGTGACTTTTGTTTGCTTGCGATTGTGGGCTCTCTGCGTACTTATGACACTTTTATGCGTGGCACATGGCGTTGAAGGTACATTTTTGCCATTTAATCTCACCCCAGACCCAGTATGACGGTCACTTTGTGCCTGATGTGCGAGTCTTGACTGTGCTAGCGCATACTGCGCCTTGAGGAGCATTCACCATTGTTGGTCCTTTCTTTGGTTGTTAGTCTTTAGACGCCTGTTCCCATACCAAAATCTTTACATGCTTTGGGATTCACCTCACCAGACTGGCACTGTCCTTGGCATGATTTCGAATGAGACGTTTCTCTCTTTTCTCCCATATTCTCCTGTTACTCTTTCGCATTCATCGTTTGCATTCACTTTTTATGTTTGTGACCATGCTCTTCAAAAATAAATGATAATTGTAGGTAACATTTTATTTTGCAACTCTGTTGGTTTTAATATACGCGCTGCACGAAAACATCCTATTTTGCTTATAGCAAGTAGAATAACGGTTTTGGTCCAGACAAGCTCTCTGGTCTCACAAAGCAGGGCAGTAGCCAAGGTAATGACGTAATTCTGTAGCAGATTAGTAAGGTGATGAGAGAATCCGTACTCATCCTTGCTTTATGCATTTGAGCTATGTCCGATCATGCGAAGAATCCATACACCATGGGTTGTTTACTACTCTGGCCAACTGAGAAGTACCGCATATGCGTTTAATGAGAGGATCCTTAGGCATCTCTTTACTCGTCACTACTGCAGTACTTCGCCTTTACTTTGGCATATCTGTTGTAAACCAGCAGTCAATTCTTTGTAGCCTACAGAAAACCAACATTCCTAAAATTGCCCTCTTTTGGAAAACCGGGCCTCCTAACACCCGATATCGCGCCGTATTCGCTATCCTGCCGGTGTCTCCTGACAAGCGAGTGGGTGCATTATACTTAACCACTCTCTTGCTCAACAGAAAGAATCATAGCATTTGACTTGACAGAAAATCAATTAATCAATCGATCATTTAATCCGTTAAACAGTCAGGTAGGCAAGCCAGGAAGCAATCAACCAACAATAAATCAACCGACTCACAAGATTTGTATTCCTTGCATCGTAACCGGCGAGCAGATAGACCGCGTTGGAGCACACAAACGGAACGTGACCTCGGCCACAGACGAAGTAAGCAAGAAAATGAAGTAATCTGGTGGATGGCAAGAATTCCCCATGCCCAAACAAATCCCACACCCGTTCCACTGTTCGCGCAAACGGGGCTATATAGCGGATGGGACTTGCCACGTTACCGAGGTAGGCCACTGGAGCCAATGCAGCAAAAAGACTGATGTGTGACTGTAGCTCAGGGTCCCGGTTGAACTGAGCAAAAGCTATTTGAGCACCCTGAACAAAGGATAAAGAAGGAAAATGTGGGTCACAATGTTATCGACGGCGTCTGGAATGATATTAAATTTAGGCAGGCTGTTCTATAACGGGTCGTTGATCGGCTTCCGTAGATCGTTATAAGTAGAACAGAAAATTTCGTTTGCTATTATATTCTTTCTGTGGCTACTTGCAGAGTCAAAATAATGAGTCAGAAAGCGAAATCAGCTCTCTTCATTGAAGACGCTGGCCAATTAGCCTGGTTCCAGCATGTATACAAAAAGTGGTGAGGAATCAGAGTAATTGGAGTAGAAAACCGAATCATAGACTACGTACGTAATTCGCAATTTCCCGTGTGGTCTACCACGGAAAGCATTGCTACCCGTGCTCAGTCATTGGTGGCAAAAGAACCACACAATTCAGGCAACGTGAAACAAAGGCGGTTACTGTCAAGCGGACTCCATATTCTTTCCCTCATGGGTCATAGGATGCTGCAAGCATGTAGTTAGAAAGTATCCAAGACATGGCAAAAAACCGATCTCCGTGGCAACCGTGCCATCATTCCTTGGACAGATGACCAAGATTTTTGATTTTTTTTTTTGCAAAGAGCGCCGCATCCAGTCCGCTGATAGAACTTTGGTCTGAGGTAGTATTCAGACGTATCTGTTCTCATGGAGTTCAAAGATGCAAGCGTAACTCTGTCTCTCAGATTACTTTGTTGAACCTGAATGCATGAACGGTAAATTTCCCAAGTCTTCACTAATTTATCAGTGTTTCACAGTTCATACATTCAGTTTCTGAGCATTTGTTTAACGACTTTCGACGAAGTAAACCATGCGTTGTTCAACCGTCACCCATCGCAGCCTCAATTTATTGACCTAGGGTTATTCATCCTAGGTTCGATGCTTTGGTCTAACTTTATTCTACCCCTAGATTTCTAAGCATTCTGTTCTCCTACTTTCCAGTCCATCGTTATTCAACGAAGAAGTGAACGAATGTTTTGAAGGCTACAAATACAGAGGTGAGCTTGTATATACGTAAAATTTGATGACTTTGCTTGTGCGAAACGATATTTGTTCCCGGCTGCCTCCCCACGGTCTTCCCCTAAATTAATCATTAGCTGAGGGGGTTACTTCATTCAAACAGTGACGATGACAGTTCAGATCACGCGATATCGGGGTAGTTGGACATCACTGTGTAGCTAAACAGTTTAATAACTTTAACAAGTGGATTTTCATTAGAGCATTTTTTCAGAGGTGTTTTGAATGCATAGTTTGATAGTCCTTTAGAAAGCAGATGATCAGAGTCTGTTTTGGATTATCCTAAACCGTGCGCTCTTTGCTGAAGTATCTTGCTGAACAGGATTAGTTAATAAATTGATCATTGATTGGTGAAATAATGAAAATTGTGGCAGAATACGAGGTAAGCTAGACGAGCCGAACTATTCGCTTGTGGATTCGTCCACCGTCATACCAACCGCTGGCGTTTGGTATGTTGTGGTCCCAGTTCCTTTTCCCTCACAAAGGCTACGGGTTGTGAAAGGTTTTGGGCATTTCCTCTTGTACGGGGTGACATGTCCGCTTGTAGAACCACCTCCAGTAGTCCTTTCTCACTCAGTGAATCTTCCGTCTGGTCTACATTCCACGAATGCTTTTGGCCTGCTTTCCAACGTCCTACTATTCCTCGAAACTTCAGCGAGAATTTGGCGGCTGGATTAGTCGTGTGCATTGTGGCGGCCACCACTGCCACAAGTGTATGGAATTAGGGGTGCCTTCCATGAATGTTGGCATCGCAGAACAAGTGGTATGCTTGTAAGGGGTACAGAAATCACACTGAAATATTTGTTTCCCTGCCCTGATTAGTACTTTGGAAGTGGTCCATTGATTTTGTCACCCGGACTTGGGGAAATTCAAACGCGGGCGTTGTTTTTTCCCAGACGTTAGTTATACTTTCTATTTTGAACTGCGCTGGTTGTTATTTTAACCAACAAAGTCCAAAACATTCGGGGTCCACAGTAAAGAGGTGAAGCAATGGACTCGAGTTTCGCTTTCTTTACAACTGTTCAACAGTGACCAACAATGTCGGTGTTCGGAACTTGGATCAGTGATGAGCAGCCGAGAAACGAAACTACTTCTCAAGTTAGAGGTGAAAATCCACAATTACGTCCGGGATAAGTTTGAGTATGTCATTCGCGAGCAGAATGACAAAGGCGAAAGTACATGGGTGCAAAGATTATGCCTCCATCGTATGAATCTTGCGTGCGGATACGGGGAAGGCGATACTGAAGACATTGTATAGAACCGCCGACAGAATCTACTGGCCACTTTGCCAAAGAATCGTCCTGGAGAAGATGGTGGCACTATGAACACAATGGATGTTCCTTGTGAATACATTGTACTGCATTTTCATTTTGGTAGAGCAGCACTGGTTCGTGATGCACAGTTAACGCCTACCGTTCATCATACTGGATCGAGCGGACTGACCAAAAAACGTTGTCTGGCGCTTAATAATAACATCCGTTTTGGAAGTAGAAGGGATTTCGGTGCTGATGACCATGACGTCTTGCTTGTCACTGCTGTAAAATTTTACCTTCAGTAGGCTAACACGGCGCCAGATTCCCTTCGTGAATCAGGCTTCTCGGTCATGGGCAGTGGCGTTCGGTCCAAAAGACAGTAGACCGATGACTTGAGTTTTACGTCCAAAGCCCCTTAAAATATAAATACTGAATTACAATTCTCTCTCATCTATGCCTGAGGGGTGCGCAAAAGAGAGATACGAGCAATCCAAGGGAGCTAGACATCCTTCAGAATTTCGTTGAACATGAAAAAACGCTGTTACCTGTAGGTTGAGAAAAAAAATAATCGCGCCTTACTACTCCATGGCAGTAGTTTATATACTCGACGATAGACACGTTGCAAGAGTTGGTGAATTCGCTTCTTTCTCTGCTCTTGAAGTTTGAAGCTCCAGTCTCCTTGTGCATGGATCTACAGAAATAAACCACCAGCTGGAAAATTCGGCGAACTGCAACCAAACTGATTGGAGAACCGTAAGGGATAGCTTAGTAAGGATGCGTCGGTGGTTGGATAACTGTTCACCCTGTTAAGTACTGATATCATAAATGAGCATCGTTTTAAGGTATGAAAGTCGAATCGCGAAAAATCTAAGCGCTGCCATCTAGATTAAAGACCATTTGAATTGGGCTTTCAAAAGTAATTTCAAGCCACAAACAGTGGAAACGTTCAAACAGTCGCTGTAAGCCCAACAAAAGGAGATATGCGCCTCTTACTACGGAAGACTATGATCGAAAAGCATAACCACCCGATTTGGGCTTGAATAGAAAGTATTTAACCTGGCCTATCGATATCGCATTTCATCATTCACTCACTATACCATGTTGGCTCGTGGTCAACTGGAAAGTTTTCATGGGGCAAAAACTATTTTCGAAGACCGAATTAAACTTGAATTGGGTCCCAGCAAAAAAGATGGTCGCAACAGAATGATGGCCTGCATTCTGGGACCTGCTACTATTACTGTCAAACCGAAAATTGACTGCTGACTTCTTCTGTTGCGTTCCTGAGTCGAATGTAATCTACTTTGCTTCGTTGTACGGCTTATACAGGCTACCTAAGCCGTATATTCACTTGGCATTCACTACTATAGCCGGCACCAATCGACTGACTGGCCATACTTGAACCAGGTGGACAAAAGCTCTCAGGATTTACACTCACTGACAATTTACATGTTGTATAAGAGATCGTGGACATAAATGTAAGCGATATGCGCTTTGCCTCTTTTGACGTTCAACCGAATTTTGCACCTCGTTTTAGCATCTGGTTTTCACATTAACCCCACCCATTGGCAGTTTCCCAATATTTCTTCCTACATTCTCACATTTGCCTGTAGAACATTAAACTCTGTTCTGCGTAACTCCTTGTTTGTTGACTTAATCCCACCTTTTATATCCACTCATGGTCGTTGGCTTGTTCGTTGGGGTGGGCGGTTTGGTTGCATGCAACCAAATGCGAACAAGCCAACGACCATCTACGCTACCTGAGCTACCGACATTCTCCTCTATAGAAATATCCACTCATGTTCACCACCGAGTTTTCACAAACTGATTGAAAGTGTTTCTAACACTCGTTTTATTTCGCTTGGTTATATTCACGCTGGCAGTGGGTCTGGAAATATCTTTTCTATCTTTCTTCCTATCTTTCTATCTTTTCTATCTTCCGGTGGGCGGAAAAGTATGGCAAGAAGAAATGGAATTTTGACCACAGTTCAGTTCAGTTCAGTGTTGTTCACCGAAAACTGCAAGCGTCCTGAAAATGATTCTCTCGTAGGGGCCCGGAAGTAACCCTGACCAGACTTGGTGGTTTATGGTAGCCTCCAGCAGTTCACATTAGCCTTGACTGTATAGTATTCCTCGGAGATTGTAAACTGATGTCTGCCGTCCTGTTTCTGTTTATTGCCTTGGATTTAGGGCGGAATGGTTGATGCGTTACCGGTTGTTTGGCAGAAACAGCTGCTGTCTGATCTGTCTTCAAACGCGGTTGTCGGATGGGCATAGGTTTTAGTTTTAGATGGATAGCTGTAGGGGACCGACTGACTTCTATCAACTTTATCTTACGAGTTCACCGCGTTGAAGTTATGACTTGAGATAGAAAGTTTTCGGAGTTCGCGGCTATTCAAATGTTGTTGTCAGCACACAACTTCGTGTCACTGTTGTATGAGGACTGTTTACAAGTTTGGAACGTTCACATTTTTTGTTTATCTGTTTTATAAGTTCACGACCCACTTAACGATACAACGAAACAGCAATTGAACAGCGCAGTGTATGATGTAAGTCGTCCCTGCCAGGACGTAAAAAAGCTCAATCCAGGATGAAGTCCACGGCAGACAATTCTGAAAGTAAACACATCCGTCTGTGATCAATGGTGCATAAATCGAACTGCAAACGTTTGTCCATGTAACAGCAGTTGTGCAATCTTTCTATATTCTCTTGTTGGCTAGCCTCTATGCATGAAAAAGCTAGTTATTCATCTTGCATGTATGAATATTCCATCTGGGAAGCGGTCCCATACTAATTGAGCATTCCAAGATGTAAAACTACAACGCAGCAACAGTAATATAGGCCAAAATTTTGTGGGTGTGTGGGTGTGATTTACTACGGATGTAGCGGTAATACTACTGATGGGAAAGGCTTGCAGGTAGCATGTTTTCTTGTAAATCCGCTTTGCGTCTCATGAAAAGTGAGATCTATCGCAGAATCTATCGTGTCGCCTTGTAACATTTGCTTGGATTTGAGCAATAGTTAATGAATATCCAGGAAAGTTCAGAAAGACGCGTTTAAAAAGGAGATGAATATTCAGTTTTGTAAACAAGATGCAAATAAGAGTTTTGCTTCCCTGTCCAACAGTCGATAACTGTTCAGTTGGCATTTTCTACTAAGTACCTCCGCAGCGAAGGCCTTCTTCCTTTCATTTGGTGCCGTGATCAGGATGAGGATGGAGATCCCGTGGCCGCAACCTTACGAGGATGGGAATGTTCGGACCTTCCTGGAGGAGTTTGACGAGGTTGCGGAGGCTGCTGGACTAGACACTGACCGGGGTAAGTTGGCGACACTGGAGACCCTCCTCAGGGGCCGGGCCAAGGCGGTCCTGGATACAAACACCCAAATAACCGATTGTGTAGGTACTGGATATTCCAGGAGACTGTAAGTGTAGGTGTTCGCGGTCATCAATATGAAGTTGATGGAAGCTCACCTGGTGAGACCTCAGTTGGGTTTGTTCACCGTATTTCTCGACTGTGGTGACAATGCTTGGTATGAAGCGATTTGTATATCATAAAATTGATGAAAGCTGGTAGACAAGGTGAGCCATTTGCTTGGGTGCTTTTCATCGGGAACATTCATTGGCGCTGTTCCGTGCGGTTGTCCAATTCTTATCATAATGAGTGATGATTACGTTTGATTTACATTCAATTTAAGAAGCCTAGATCCCTGAATTTCCTCATTTCAGGCCAGGTCTTGGAGGATCCATCTGATCGAAAACTTTCACGGCTTCTTTACATTCTCCTAAGTTGGGGTTGTTTATGGTGAGCCGAAACTCGGGAAGATCTGGCTGGAAATCGACCAATAAACTGCTTTTGTTCACGCGGATCCGCAACACAAATGCCTTTTCTTGTCTGTGAGTTTCATGACAACGTGAGCAAGACGCACTCGATCCTACTTTTATGAGTGTTGGTTGCCACCATTTTTTTCAAATAATTTTTGGTGGACAGAGTCGAACTTTGGCAACCGAAGCCCGTTCGAAATGGCAGCTTGCAAAAGACGGCCAACGATTCATCATAAAAGTCTGATGGATGGTAGATGCAGGCCATTCGGATCCAGGATTCCATGGACTTTACTCATTACAAAAGTTTCAAAGTTTTCTATTCACCCAACTTCCCTCTAAATTGCTGTATAGCTGTAAACTTGTACTGACTGAGTTTATTCGAGTAAGCTCGGCTAACTATTCCAGCCGGTCTCAACATGAATCGATCCGACAAATTACTAGACGTCAAGTGAAATTGAGTGTGCACCCCAACGTGGATTCTGATGGACACAAAAAGCCAAGGAAATGGAGGAGGCCAAGAAAGCTGTGAGTGCCCAAAGATCCGTGCGACCAGCGCCCGGATACCATTTGTAAGCGAAAACATCACGGATCACACTGGAGCAGCCATCCTGAAAATCGTTTTCTCACAGCCATAGCCCGTAAGTTGGTGTCGGCGAATCCGTAGCGAGGCAGTTAAGAATAGAGTTTTCGACTGCACAGCAGGGACTACCATTGAAGTATGTGTCCATCGCCGGAAGCTGCGTTGGTTAAGCCATGTACTGCGCATGCTGAAGCATCGTTTTTTTCGAAGACAGTGCTGTTTCTGTGCCTAATTCAGAGTGGCTAAATCAGAAATGTGACCAACCCCTGACCTGCTAGAAGGGTATGTAAGAGAGTTCTAACCCCTGTGGTGCTTTCGGTGCTGCTAGCCTTCCAGGTTGGGGATCGCGTGATCCGTACTGCACCTTGAGGAGACGCTGCACGATTTAGATGCCAATCGAAGTCAATGGTATTCTTATCAGTTTCTACTAGATTGTCTGAATGAGTTTATGAAGGTGTAGGTACCTCGCAATAATTTTAGTAGGCTAGGGGTTAGCCCCTCCTTCGGCCACATTAAATCGCTCCCTCACAATATAAGGCTTTGAGGCAAAGCGTGGTTGTACGGCAGCGAAGCGTTAGTGTTGAACACTAATGTCATATTGTCGATGATGGTGATGAGTATACGATTTTTCCCGTTATTTGGCAGGGCGGTACTAACGGCATGTCCACTGGACTCATAAACGAATGCCACTCTTTGCCACTCCTCGAAATGTCATCGTGGATTGTGGTTTGTCCACTCCATTGTCGACTATTTTCACGTGGACTTTTGGCCTTTACTTTGGATTCCATAAAACCTTTAGAGTAATGGTAGTAAGTCACTTCACTGTTTCATTCGATAGAATCTGATAGAATTACTTCGAGAATTACTTCAGAGCTCTTCAACATAAACTTCGAGGCTCTAGGCCTTGCCTACCTTTTGTCGATTCATCCTTAGCGAGCACGCGGTTGTCTGTTGATCGTTGGTTACCCGGATCAGTGAGTTCAACGACAGCTAATCAGGGGCATATATCCTAATGATAGTATGCTTTGCTTGTGGTGTTTTTTAATTTCAATATTGGAAATGACTTTATACATCACCCGCGAGTTGAATAATCCGTCGTCTGAGTACCGGAATTCGGACGTCTCACTTCGTGATACGGGTTAACCGGTATTCTTCAGCATGCGAATCGTGACCTGTGGACAGCCAGCAGCCAGTCAATCCGGTAATAGCAAAGAGTTTTCACGCTTATCCACGAAAGAAACATGTACACGAATATGACAGTTGCTAGCTAAATGAGGTACATTCATTGACTGCATGCTAAATGCTTCTGTTTGTTACACAAGTTAGATGCCATTACCTTGTCACCATTTTTACACTCTCGCATCCTATTGCATGCGATTCACGGGAGAAAAAGCCCTTCACAGTATATTTTGAGATGTATTTCCAGGGCTAACTTTAGTAGATGAGCCTGTTTGTTTCCGTTTTTATAAAAATTCGGTCAGAGGTATCTAAGCGTCACCCAACGTTCGCATTTTGAAATTTAGTGACACTGGACAGAGGATACTGACACTCGTATAGGTTCTAACAGGAGCATAAAAGAAATTAGCGAAATACACTCATCTAGAAACAAATTTGTTTTTGCGGGAGATTAACCGGGAACCCAGCTGAATCTCTAGTTCGTGATGTTTCCAGGTAGCTGGATGTGCTGCACCAGGCCGCCCCATGTTTCGGTTGGTACGATGTTCTGTATATCGCGATATCTGTATAGACGTAATACACTACTGATAAGGCTGCTGAAAATTCTTCGACAGCTCACGACCGGTTTTGCCCTTCTTGGAGCCCATCAATTAGGCGAAGTCTCCGAGTTTCCGTCAACCTTATGTTCTAATTGAACCCAAATTGCACGAAGTTAGTGAAGTACACTCATTTGAAAACAAATTTAGTTTTGCGAGAGACTCCTTGGAACCCAGCTGAATCTCTCGTTTTTCAGCAACCTTATCAACAGTGTGTTACGTCTATGAATGAAATTAGTTATTACGGGGAGTTATATTTATAATTTCATTCAGCGACCTCTTTAACCGTTTTTGAAAAAGGCTCTTTTTGAGTGATCAGTTACTCATTTTCACCGAGAATCGAACGATGGGAACCAGACAACAATCTCCTTATCAATTGAGAACACTTATGGATGTTTTTGAATGTCATTCAGCGAAAAAATATACATGTTTCCATAACCAAAGTTTGGGAAAACTGAAATAAACCTAACATTGGGTTCGGATACCCGACAAACTGACCTGCTGTTTTTGATTTATTGTTTCAGTCGATACGCAGAACACTCGGGGGCTGTCAGATGTCCCACAATCTGTCCACAATCTGATTGGCAGTAGGCGCGTTGGATTACTTTCCAGAGCAAACTACGTCATGCGTAGTCTTTTTCATTTCTGTAGATAAGTTGGAAATCCAGCTCGAGTTTCCTGTTCCGTTTTGTGAAATGCGCACAATGTGTGCCAAGGCCTGACTTCTTGATACTTGCGCCAAGCTGGCAGTTTTTTGTAAACGGTTTATCGACAGCACCACGGATAAAACTTACGATGATCTAATTCGGGAAATCTGGTGACTTGCAGCGTTCATTTACAAAATGATTTGTTAGTACCTTGGGACTTAAAATACTTTGTTATTTTTTTGTACCCTTCTACCGAGTTGTCGCCGAATCATTTTGTTTCTCAAAGACAGATTCTAATCAAGAATCCTACTTCGATATCTTGCTTACCGAAGGGTTACCGAAGGACTGGAGGCTCATCAGGGTGTCACCTTTGACCACAGATTATCGGTCATCTCAGTGTAAGTGAAGCTTGATGTTCACGTACAAAACGAGATTAGAAAACATTCTGAACAAACGCTTACCTCGGAGAAACAGAGTGGACAGTCGATGGGTTTTCATCATTTTCATTGACAGTTCTGCATCCGTTAGCAGAACAATGCATGTTGCTTATTCTATATTACTAGGCCATCACGTGACTTGCTAAACAGATAAATCTTTGACAGTGTTGTGTGCGGAATATCAAGATTGCACACTTCTTCCGGAAATAGAATACCACAAAGGTAGTTATATACTTCTGGCGCACAATCCAAAATATGTTTGCTAATTGGATGTGAAGGAAGGAAAGCAAGGAAGCGTCTTCAAAGTATGTCAAATGAGGTAGGTGATCTCAATCAATTGGAAAATATTTGGGACCGATTGAGAAGTCATCGTTTCAGAGGGATTTGGTAAACAATCGGTGGATTTCGAGAAATACACTCATTTGCAAATCAATTTGGTTTCCACCCGAGACTCAATTGAATCTCTCGTTTATGATGTCCTCCAGCTGAATGTGCTGCACACAGGCCGCC
>NW_008751845.1:964574-989148 GCF_000715545.1 Opisthorchis viverrini
CTACTTGGATTTTTGTACTTTTAGACCCAGGCGATTTCGCTGATAACTGCACACCGCCTCGTGTCATCTCGGCTGATTTAAGACCACTCTCCACACGTTCGCAAGTTCTACCCCCTCTATTCTATTCACACTCGGATGCTAGGCGATTTCCACCGCCTCGGCCACCGGTCGCTGTTGTGTGAATCTTGAACCCCGTCTCAGGATGTCCACATTTTCTAAATCTATCGTATGCCCAGTGTCTAGAGCATGCCATGCCATTGCTGAATCTTTGACTAACGCTTGGTATTCCTCTGCGTTTCTCGGTGGTTTGTTAATGGAACGCTTATGCTCACCGATTCTGGTGTGCAATTCCCTGGCTGTCTGACCTATATAAACCTTCATACAGTCGTTACATTTTATTTTGTGTACACAGTTCCTAGTCCTATCAACCGGAAGGCGATCCTTCAAATGCACCAGAGCGTAGCGTAAAGTCTTCCCCTGCAGGGATACGTCCGTGTCAATACGTTCGTCCTAGAGCAAGCCCTTTGGATGATCATTCTTATGCGGGATTGGCACCAAAACCGAGCGTAAAGTCTTCCCCTGCAGGGATACGTCCGTGTCAATACGTTCGTCCTAGAGCAAGCCCTTTGGATGATCATTCTTAGCTGGTGCGGGATTGCTTCAAATATCAAACACACAAATGAGTTTTCGGCCTCTTATGAAGTGGCATGTTAGTGCCCAATAATGTTCCTGAAAGGTGTGTTCCTGAAAGGTATTCATCTCCAGGCAGGACACTCACGGGGATGACCACACCGTCCGTTATCTAGAGGAACCCCATGGAAAAAGTCGACTATAACTGGGTCTGAAATGCGCTTTCTTTTGTCAGAATTATTAACTTCTTCCAGAATGTTTCAGCGTGAGGCATGAGGTGCAAATTAATCTAGTAAAAAAGGGCATTGCCTACCACCGCAGTAATTTCTTTCTGGTCCGGTAATTCCGTTTAATATTCACTAAAAACATCATGCTGTTGTTAGCATTTTTAAGCTATGCTTTGGAAAAAACAGATACGCAGCACAACCAGGGATACAAAACACTGCTTCGTAATGTGATACTCACATTCAGCCAAATAGTACGCAGTACAGTTTGGTGTGTAAAATTTCACCGGGCTCCTAACTCCGAAGTGAGAAGAATCATTATGTCTAATGAGCATAGCCCTCCGAACGGGTTCTCCTTGGAATAAATGCACCGTGCTTCTCTCTAAGTATCTATCCTAAACAAACTGTTTAACCAAGATATAATATTTCAGTACGCAGTGCTTTTTATTGATTCAATTCTGCCGACATGACCTGAAGTTGCTTTGCCTCTCGAATCCCGTGGGATGTCTTTTACCCAAACATACTTCTTACGTTTTGTTAGCAGTGAAAATGTGTTTAAATTTGTTAACCTTCTCAACCAGCAAGCTATTGTTAGAGTGATTTCCAAAGAGTCCCTATACTTAGGCTTCTTAGGACTCGAAAAATGAGAACTTGGGAGAAATGGTGATGTCAGCACTTCATATGGACTTAAACAGGCTTGGCAGTGGTGAAATGAGTAAGGCCAAACAACTTAATGGGTTCTTACCTGCGAATGGCCCACATAGCCGATAGTGTTTGATCCTGTCACCTGCAGAACATGATACAATGAAGCCGGTAAGTCGAACTGAGCCATTTCATCCCAAGAAAATTGCCAGAATGCAATATGGTGCGTATCATATTTTTCATGCTTCCGTGAATAAGTACTTCCTCTACTGTTCCCTAGCCAGACATCGAATCCAGCATCAGCGAGAATAAATGCAAGGCTTTGATTTCGTAGATTATTTATCCATGTGTGTGCGGAATCCAGCAGCCCATGTTGAAGAAAGACAACCTTTCCTACATAGGGGAACAAGTATGGTGAACGAAGGACAAAACTCCACCTACCATTGAGTTCGATATCGGGATTTCTCATCCGTATCAGACACAATATATATCCATCCGCTGTTTTGACATAGTGTTCCTCGACGTGAAAACCATAGTTTTCAATGATTTGTGTCTAAATTTGTCTAAATTCAAACGAGGCTGGTGATATCTTACGGCATTCTGTAATATCTCTGGATCCTTCGAAAGATGCCACGTCTCGAAAAAAATATCTTCATAAATGAAGGATATTGGATAGCCAAGTACTAGCGATAAAAACACAGGTACAATCACAGGTGCGAGGAGTTGTTTGGACATCTTGAAGGTCAGCACAAAGTGATCATATGCTGTTCAAGCTGCAACAGATGAGGATGGCGCAGGTAATCATAGGCAACGAACACGATAAATAGCAGGATTTGAATGCCACATAATGCACTTTCCGTAAAAGCAGAATGACACAAGTTTCGAAAAGATCTCTCATTTCACCTTCAACCAGATGCTAGCAAAACAACGGCTTTCGGAATTACGCAGTTCGATAACTCAGAGTCCACTTCAAAATAGGTAGATGTATGCCGCAGAATGTTGACAATTCGTTTGCTGCTTTTGGACGATATGCAAGATAGTAAAGCCATTTTGGGGTATCATTTAAGCCACTAGTGAATGTGTAGATCACATGAATACGTAGGTGCCTCAGATGCTATGAAGCAAACTTTTATGGGTGTCCACATCGGTCAGAATGGATCATTGACTTCAGGCAAATCAACGGCAATAAAATAGTCACATTTTAGCGGTTGTCTTAGCGTTCTAAAATCATTTTTAAAGTTGATTTTACCCCCGGTGACAAGATTTTCTGTTTAAGTGCTGCAAATGCAAGTTCTAAAAAATCACTCTCTTTAGCTTGCCCTGAAAGACCATAGCGAATGACTGCCAAACTGTCAGTCTTGTGCCATAGAAAATTTCACTGGTTTCTCATGCTTACTCAAGGGTACTCTTTTTTTAATAAATTTCACCACATCTCGTCAGAGGTCCGAATCATTGTTTGAACTGATGGCTCATTGGGCAACCATCCAAAACCCATTCATTCCTCAAACAGAGTTGGCATGTCTCGTTAAGTTTATCTCCGCGTAATTATTCTTTGCTTGAGAAAGAAATCACACCTAGAGTGAATCGGCTTTTTCGATAGACCCCGTTTATTTACTTCTTTGCATATCCAGGCGCTATCATAGATAAACTGAACGCAACGCATTGAAAAGACGTGTATAGATGTTGATAATATAGGAACGAGCATCTTTGCGATGTCTGAGAAAGGCGGAAAATGGTGCCTTATAACGGACTAAACATCTTCCAACGAATGCAACATCTTTGGTCACCAGGTATTCAAAGTAACGCAAAATGTTAACTGGGATTCCAATAAGGTAAATCAGTTTCCAAAAGAAGCAGCTCAAATTCCTCGAAAACA
Organism: Opisthorchis viverrini; assembly: GCF_000715545.1. Taxonomy (NCBI): domain Eukaryota; kingdom Metazoa; phylum Platyhelminthes; class Trematoda; order Opisthorchiida; family Opisthorchiidae; genus Opisthorchis; species Opisthorchis viverrini. Next base: position 967,947 of record NW_008751845.1, read on the forward strand.
GTAACACTATTGAAGAACTACAGTATTATACACAACCAACTGGAAACTTTGCCAAAAAGGTCAGCTGTCATAAAGATGAAGACGCTTTAGGGAAGTACCCGTCAGAGTTTCTCATCAGGGCACGGTTATTTGGTGTTTGCTGGAAGGCTCTGAACCCAAACAAATGACTTACCAAGAGCTGGAGAGAACAATTTGAGTTATGAAGTTTAGACGAGATCAGGAAGATCAATTTTGAAACTAGACCGTCATCATTAAAAAAGGTACCTGTCAAGTCGTTTTTTATAAATTTTCGTACATAAGAATTTAAATAAGTGAGTCGATTTCAACCTTCAAATGCAGTTTACGCATCCAAATGCATGAGTATAGTTCATATTCTAAAGATCTAAAGATTTCGTAAGGCGACAATATCAAAATAGTATGGTCATCCTGGTGAATCACTCTAAGACAGTCCTCAATGTCATGAGGATCGTGTGAATTCTAGTTGACAAGATTCTTCGTAACAAGGCATCCTAACAAAACTCAGGTGCAGCTTGTGAAAGTCGGGAGGCTTCAACGACTGATAAGACAGCAGATGCATACGCAAACGGAATCCGTATTGCTTCATGCAATCAAGTAATCCAGTCGGGCAACTCTGAGGTAAGTACCAAATATATATCTCGGCCTTCACGCTACATTAAGTGGATAACACTTGATCATCAACTATTTCTCATCCAGACGGTATCGGGTAAATCATGCTCTTGTAGTTTGCCTTGGCTAGGTGAGGTTAGCAGATCAGAACGCTTTAGCTCGATAAACCTCTGATCAATGTACCATTGAAGATGGGTACCTTACCAACTAGTTGCAAGCTATTTTGCGTAATGACCAAACAAGATTTCATCAAAATTACGCTACAGTGCATAGAAAAATTAGTACTTTCTCGCCAAATCAATAGAATTCTATCGTAGTGAGTTTTCCGTTATTGCAGAACATTGATCAATATCAATGCGCAATGATAAGTATGTAAGGACAGAAAAAGATTAAAATCAATTCCAGACAGGTGTAGTTTATCTAGATCATGCAGGTCTGCTGTTGGATATCAACCCTTCAAATCGGGACTAGAAAAGTAAACAATTTTTGGCCATTTCTCGCCTTCCCAATTCGAGGTAGGCTAATCCAGCTGGTTACGACTGGTCATGTCCGTCAATCCGTGCCGAAACAGTGCGCTGTTTACCACAAAGCCTCATCATTGGTACAAGCGACGGAATTCGAAAATGGAAAATGGTACAGTTCATCATTATATGTGTTGTGGCGCTGGACTCAGTGGTGCGTTATTGAGTTAAAATCGTACAATGAACGCTAATTAGAGTGTTCAGATACAAAAGCCTAGGCTTATAAGTTACCGCCTGAATCAGCAGACACGAAGTACTGCCTGCCCAAACAACTCAGACCTGTTTCCAAAAAAGAAACTACTCACGAGGTTGCTGAAAACTCTTCGACAGCCCTTTTTGGTGCTCATCAGGTAGGGGCACTCCCTCTAATTCCCGGCAACCTTATGTTCTACTTGAACCCAGATTGGACTGATTTCACTAAATGTACTCATTTGAAAATCGATTTGGTTTGCACGTGGATCTCTTGTTTATGATGTTCTCCAACTGAATATTCCAACTGGAACATGGGGCGGCCTTTTTGCAGAACAGTCAGTGGAAGAACATCATAGACGATAGATCTACTTGAGTCTCCTGTGCAAACCAAGTTAGTTTGCAAATGAGTGTATTTGTTGGAACTCAGATTTATCTTCACAGAATACCAATTGGTAAGTGACACGTTAAAAAACGATAAGATAAAGTGAGTGCATTAAAACATGTCAATGTGGCACCCCAAATCCTTGTGGTGCTCGCTGAGGACATGTTCTGAGTGCTTGAAAGTTTTCGGGACCCAGTTCAAAGAAGAGTCCTTGAAGGACAATCATGAACCACCTCTGGCAACAATTATCTCATACTACTGAACTGCTGCTCGACACATTAAAGTAGATTGTTTCTACGGGGCATAACTAAATCAAGTCGTTCCTTTCGCCATTGTTGGGTGTATTTCTGATTTTTTTTACAATTTTTTGAGACATTTAAGGACGGTCAACATCACACTGATGAGTCGAAATCTGGGATATATATATACTAAGGACGATAAGTGGCATTAAAAAGTGCAGGCCATCCGGTAATGAAAGGGATTGTTATTCATCCTCTCTGGGACCAGGAAAAACCTACTGCCAATAACCGGCAGAGGAGTTCAACGCGCATTCTGGACCAGTCCAGAATGAGTTCAGTGGAGAAGACAATTTAATGAAATTGTGTTGGGCCAAATGCTGTAACAGCCGAATTTTCATCGCAACCTGTGATTAAAACATTGCCATTTCTCTATGAATATGCTGAACACGTTTAACTCTCAATTACAGATGTAGGACTGATTGTTGATTCAATAAATGACCTATCTATTATACGTGTTGACAGTTCAGCTTCTAAAAGACTTCAGAAGAAAGATTTTACGTTGCTGCACCAAACCGTAACGTACTTCTTTCTGCGCCAAGAGGTATGATGTAGCTTCTTACTTCTAGGCTGGTCAACTATCATTCGGGTCATAAACTAAATAGTCAAGTTAGGAGTAGGATGGCTAACGCAAGCTTATCCTAGGAAGGATTGATGTATTGCTCTAATTTACACCGCATTTCTCCACCAAGCTCGAGACCGACTTATTTGTCTTTTGTACGGAGGGCTCATTCGAGTGATCGATTACATCTGTACATGTTTTGTCGCAACTTGCTGTTGGTTTGTCAGCCTTTGTGCCTAACTTCTCAGATAACAGGTACCCAGCTCAGGCTTTTGAGATATATAAGTAAGGAACTCATCAAACAAATGGAGCACATAATACTCCCTTTGGCGTGTATATACCTTTATCGACGTGTAGTGGTTTCGTTCATAGAAATCAGGCAGTCACGTACTGCATAGCAATGCTCACCTTTCACATACCCAGATCAGTGCATTTTCTCGAAGGTGTACCTTAAAGTTATGTAGCTTTAGCCACTGGAAAAACATACAGTTTTGGGTGGTGTGGCAAAAGATACTCCTTTTGGCTTGATTGATGCTGACATGTCCACACCAAGTATTGTGGACTGACTGAGTAACGTAACAGATGGTTACCCTTCTACATACACTGCATAGAAGACACTCTTGCATTGGCTAGAATGTCAGTTATCGAACAGCTAGTACCCAAACACTGTTTCCACAGCGCAGTCCGAACAGAACAAGGAACTTGTCCATTTGAATGCTCTCTGAGTGGCATAAAACTAACCACAGATTAGCACATGCAGGACACAAGTCAACGCATGACAATGCACCAATGAAGTTCAGTAAGCAAAACGGAGAGTCATGCGGTAGAACGAACCAAAGTTAAAGCAGAGTCTGAGAAGAGACGCAATGTCCTGCGTCACGACCGACTCACCTATGTGGCTAGCGACTACATAATCATGTTTTGAAAGTCGGGATACGAGTATGAACATTTTTGAGTTGCATGAGCAAATCAAAATCATCTCGCCTGGTGCCAGATACTAATGGTTAACGGATCTCGAAAAAGAGACAGGCGCTTGATGGAGTATTCAAAATGCCGTTTTGCAGTTAATCACACGATCTGATAGTTGAGTGATATCTTAGGTTGTAACAGACATCGATCTGGTTGGAAGCCAAAAAACTATTGTGTTTTCTAGTCTCTTGAATGTCGATTGTCCCATGTACAACAGCAAGTGTGTGTGTGTCCCACTTGCGCGTGAACCGAAGAGTTGTCTCTGTGATATGTGGGTATCAGCTGAATATTCGTGAACCACACTTTGAATGAAGTGGCTGGAAGTGTGCCCTGTGCGGTGTGGACACAAGGTCAAGTTGTTTGTAGCCAGATTTCTTCTGAAAGAAACTGATGAGAGCAGGATTGTTTTTCCAGGCGGTGGCCACATATTTTAAAGCGCACCTATGCGGGTAATCATTTTATGAATGACAATGTTGGCAACGATTTTAAGAACTGAATTCATTGCGGGATGTGCTGCAACGTACCTTGTCCGCAGTTGACCTTGTTTATTCATAACGAGCAGGACCCCCCCCCCCCCCCCGTCTGTCGAAAATAGTGTCCCAGCTCTGTTATCCTCGTGGAAACGTGTCCGCCCTCCCTCTACAACTTCTGTCAGTCTGAGCACTCATTGCTTAAGAAAATCAGACTACGATCGAAAAATTAATCAAACGAATGGCATTCCATTCATTAGTTGAGCAAAAACATGCAATTTAAGGCAGAAAACGAATAGAGTCATAATTAGTTTTGTCCCCAAGGGAGATATTTTTATTAAAAAAACAACCCCAACTGTTCATTGCTTAATCCTACAGCTCGTTTCACCAACTAGGCCTAGGAATCCGAGACCCCCTTGTGTTCTTGTTCAATTCTAACAGCTAGGTGTACCCAGTATCGGGTTCGTTTCACATCTCACGCCGGCCACACCACAGACTAACTGTTACTTGAAAGTTTCCCACACGAAACTTGATGACAATAGCCCAGTCGAATAACACTTTGTCAATGAACTCAAGCATTCCTGGTGCAGTGTCTTCTGCTCACCTGTTATGTAGCGAACCCTGTACTGGGAACGATGTTTCCCCTTAAAGCTGAAGCCTCCTATCCGCCGTTTGCAGCTGCACAACGACACTGAAGTACTGAAGTATTTCACTCGGTAGAATTACTTTCTATGACTGAGGGTGAGTGTTCTGAGAAACAAGCAAATTTGTTTCTGGCAGTTCGCTTATTCACAACAAATAGGTCGGATGAAGTTCAATTCATGACCATTATTTGTAGGGGTGTTTTTTTGAAACTGAAATGGCTAGAACTGCAGTTGGATGAAGGTTCTTCAGCGATCAGTAAACAACAGCTGACCAAGCCAACCAAGCCGGTCTGCGTGAACAGTCTACCAAGATGCGATGTTAGGCCGATTACCTCGAAACGCGAAGTAAGTAGTTCTTCATTTAAGCAGCTTCAGGGAGTATACCTTATCACACAGTCTCGGGATGCACACGCAGTCAGAACACATATTGTGGTCTGGATATTTTTGAATACAGAGAACGAAAGATTTAAATAAGATTATTGACGCTGAGTTTGACATTAGTATCGAAAGAACCGCTTGAAAGCCATCAACTCGGATATCTATCTGTTTGATCTTGAATAATCAAAGTTAAACCCAACAGTAGGTAGCGATCAGTAAGGATCTTGCCGCTGATCGTCAACCAAACTATCTGACTACTTCCTCCGAAGCTGTTGGCAAATTAATTAAGATCATCATCCGATAATGCGGCGATTCCAGTTAAGCAAGCAGAAAGATATTGCCTTCAAAATAGGGTCCCAAAACAAGCAACACAAAAGCTGCACCAAAGGTTGCCAAAATCAGCAGCAGCAGCTGTCGTTGCACTTTACTTACTAGATAAACAAAATCGACTGAGTTACATTCATCAAAACCAAGTCAGTGAATTTTACCTGCTTCTCACTTTGCAGTTGAAATGGGCTTCAGTGTGCCACGGTAGTAAATTGAATTTACTAAGTGCCCTCCATGAGAATGTCCCACAGTTTAACCAATTAGAACATATTATTCGTCAGAATCCTTATAATCTGTTTTGGCAGAAAGCTGAGATCTTAGGGAATGCTGCCAGAAAGCTTTGATACCAAAAAGTGGACCGGTCTTTGAAGGGAAACGCATCGCTCAGGAACTTGGGGGCAGATATGACAGCAGCTTGTCTAACTTGCAGATAAAAGCGATCAAAGTTGTAATACACAGTATTTTTTGATGAAATGATGATGCTCCAATAATTTAGGTAAACTCGCACCATGGTTTGTAGAAAACAGTGTGTCATCTGGTGTTTGGTGGTACATTGAGGGGAGGAACTTTGAAACGTCCTCGAATGGTGTTATTTATGAAGCAGAAGTAGTGTATTGTGAAATAGTGTCTCAACATCGATATTAACCAGTCAACCATCCTACGCTGTGATCCTTATGCATGTGCGATCGCTTCAAAAATCTCTTCGTAAGTGAAGAGACATTAGCAGCATAAACTGCAATAAATTGCTGCTAAGCTTTGACCCCTCATTTCTACAACAAATAAAAAACCTTCGCAGCTTCGTTCCTGAGAATAGTTGTAAATTTCAGCAACTATTGAATAGGGTTATCCTAAAATGCTTGGTAAAAGTCCCGAAAACCAGAACATTAGTAATGCAAAGAGTTCCGGTGAAATGGTGGAAGCAACAATTATTCAAAGCCAGTATGAGATTACAAACCTTCATTTATCAGCGAAATGAAGCATTTCTCCAATACTTTCCACCAAATTCAGTGTTTGGCCTTGTAGCTAATTCATGTTAAAGTGTAGATATCCTATTCCGTAAAAACTCTTCTTTCCTACCCGTGCAATCAAATCTTGATTGACAAGACTGGAGAAGCAGTCAGTTTATAAAATGTCTAAAAGTCACAAACTTATCGTCCCAGAAGATGCTGGTGAACAGTCTGTAGGTTTATTGGAAGGCAAAGTTTTTGGGCACCAGCCAAGTGAACTGGTTAGGAAGGAGGGAGGAAAAACAGCAACATCACCTATTAAGTCGGTGGCTTTTGTCGCTTAAAAAGATCATGGTTATAAAGTGTGAAGAAATGTTAAAGGCAGCGAGGGAAATGTCAATAAGTGAGATCAGTAATAATTTATTCTTCCTAAGAAAAATCGTCACAGTTCCATGGGATTTGAATGGTTCACCAACTGTATGATGATCGTACCGATCAACTCAGGACGTCTCCTTCACTTACAGTCCCTGATTCGCTGACAGCTCAGCCAATTGCAAATAACTGTCAACGAATCCTGAGAATACGTGTAATTCTGGTGTAGTTGAGTTCATCGCTCTTCTTTTGCAGCAGCCCATGCTGAGCTACAACGACAGGTTATCTTCACAAATATACTTAAACTTTGTGCTTTTATTACTAATATGCAATAGCTAGATACACATTCGACCAGTGAACTTTAACCCTCTGTCGTTTTTCGGTTAAGTCAGCTCGAGCTTCCCGCAACTATGGATTACCCAGTCAGCAGCATAAACTAGCAGTTCCACAAACCTGGATCAGTATTCGAGGGCTTTCGTATCTTAGCTGCGATTTGGCGTATTCCGTAAGCAATAAATTGGAAGGAAAACTGCGTTGCACTCAAACTGGCATCAAATATGCTACCGACGCTGTCCACCACTCTTCATAGAGCTTGTTTTGGCTAGTCTCATACACTGCAGCATTTTGTTTCGTATCAGCTATGGGGAACTAACAAAGAATAAGGACTATCGGAATTTCAAATCTCAACGGCTTCTATCGGAATTTGGTTCTCTGATCTAGCTCGAATATTCCTCTTGCAAGTCGTAACCAGGAGCACAAGACCTAAATCGGCAGTCTTACCTGGGTGCCTGCGTGTGGAGGATCAAACTTTGATAAAATCCTGTTTATTTGTCCTAACTGACCCTAATATTTTTGGGGATAAAAGACAGACACCATGAAAGCCTGTCAAATCTTTACTTGTATCAGTAGCAAGGAGGTAAAATCATTCATCAAAGAAATGGACGAACGGATGAACTGGTTAGAAAGCATAATTAAAGCATCGTATGGCTAATGTGCGGTAAGCGTAGATAACAAAGGAAAATTGCTAAATGGTGGACAGGTGAACCAGAATGCACCTTTGCACCTCATTCGGTAAATCACTGAAGAGTGATTGGTCGAATGACATTCACTCATACTTTATCAGATTGATCCCAAATATGCACCACTATACTTGCATAAAGGAACATGTCTTCCGTTCTGGGTTCCAGTGATGAAGCACTGTGATACAGTGTTACGCAAGACATCAGGCTTCGCTTCAACTCTGCACAACCAAATTCTGTGAAGAAATGAAAAACCTACATTTCTACAGAGGGGCTGCCAGATGTCTTCTGCCTAGTATGTAATAAGCCACTAGAAGAAAACGGTTTCTGTGGACTAACAAATCCCTCTCGTAATTACTGTGAATGGTCACAACACATCCCAGGACAAGAAATGCTCAGAAGTAGCGTTCAGCCTCTCATATTTGTTCAATATCCCCACAATAATAAATCATTTGACTAGCAGGTAGTCGCGTTTATGCCTGGAATGTGCTAGCTAAGTTGTAGATAACCGGTAGGCGAGTAACGCAATGAATGAATGCAGTGAATGCAATGAATGAATCAGTTAACTAAACTGATTCGCCCTTTTTGGCCTTAGGAATGGATGCAAGTAAACAGCTACCTGGATGCCGCAAAAGGACTCCGTACACGTTAATCCACAAGTGTGTAAAGTGTGCCTGAGATACATTTCCAAGAGTTGCTATCAAGCAAATCACTCATCAAGCAATGACCTCCAACCGATCTTGCAACGAGTTCATTATCGCATGAGTATCGATCCGGCAAACTCAACTTGTCACCAGTCTCCTAAACGTAATTCTTTCCAGCATTTGGTTTTTGCCAGCACTGCAATTAAGGGAACAGTCAAGATGGCTGATTTTCACATGACGTTTGCTGTTCGCAAACATTACTGTTTATTCAGTTGACATAGGTAGTTGTTGTAATCAATTCTATGAATGAGTTTATTTAGCAACCCAGTTAGTGAACATGACTGATCACGCGAAGAGAGCGTACTAGCACAGCTATTACAATTCGCTTCACTAGCAAGACGGGAATATCCGTTCTGCTTGGAGATTTTGCCACTTGCGCGTCGCGAATTTGCTCACTTTGTTATTTCGACTGACGAGAAATATTAAACTACCTGAGTATGCTAACCAGCAGCTCAGGCATTTAGTAAGCAATTCCCCCCAGATTTCGTTGACTCCTATCTGCCCTTAAGATTGGTACCAGGGTCACCAGCTCCGAGTTCAAACGCCTCCTTTAGGCGATACTTAGTAAAATAACAGTGTGTCTCGTAAGTATGAGAACGGTTCAAATACCTATGTCTTCAGGTAAAGTGTCACTGGTTGGGATGGTCATATTTATCACAAAAGACACTTGGTACACTTAGCAGCAGTCCACTCCATATGGAGTAGTTATCCATTCTATTAACCTCATGCTGGCGCATGGTTCCTGTCTCCTGAAGTTTATTGGGCCAATGATGTAGACTTACAGACGTTAAACAGACAGATTCGTATCCCTTTTCGGTACGCCCGTCCCCTGGGTGCCCTGAGGATCCTAAAATAAGGATACCTAATGCTTCCTCCTGGGTATACTTGTATCCACCATCTAGGAAAGTACAGTGGCAGCGCAAGTAATCAAAAGCATACACTTTGGTAGACTGGCAGTTGAAACTTAATGTCAGGAGTGTTTTTAAAACACTATGGAATGGCCGTATCATCGTACTAAAGCACACGGCTCAGATCCATACTCATTCAATAGGATCAAAGTATAAGCGTATTCAGTTCAATAAGATCAAATATAAGCGCATGAGAGGCTTTCGATTGCTCTCCCTTGAGTTGGTGGAAGATCACTCCGTTCTCCAGTTTGTGCGCGAAGTAATGGATTGCAGCTACTGCGGGGCAACCAACAATCCTGCAAACACCTTCAGAGCCGTTATTTTTCTGCCTTTTTCATGTTTTTTTTGCGTTGATTTTCACACAGTGAGTTTTGTTGTCCTAAAGTTTTCACTTTGAGTTTAAAGGAGTCTTCGTATCGCGCATAATTCAATCCTTTATAAAACCCGACTGTGCAGAACCCTCAACAACGGGTAAACGACTCAGGTTAGCAAAAGGATGCGAAACGCTGTGCATTCTAGGTGTTATTTAGTGATTGGTCAGAGGCAGCGTACAAAGGTTGTCTTTTGTGATCATGTATGTATCTTGGCTAATGCATCACAAATTTACAGGAAATTGGGCGAAACTGGCCAAAATGTATAGATGCTAACGAAACGTGGGGGAATTTGTAGATCGATGAGCCACAAAGTTAAATGGATTACACCATAGTCTAAATTCTGGGTCAATCTGTTACCACAAAAGACGTCCATTGTGGGTAAAGAGAGTTTGGAGCGTCACATTTCAAGCGCTAATTGCTTCACAAAATGCATATTTTCCGACAGGAACTTATGCATCTAAATTACAGAGACAGATTGGGGAAACTTTTATTTGGCAAGTAGTTTATCGTTCGCCACGTAATTGTAAATCACCTAGGATGTACTTTATACTACTGATGGAGTCATTTCTCTACTGTTTTGAACAGCAAGCAAGCGACATTTACTGAATAGTTTCTGTGGATTATCAACCAACATAGATTGCTTCACTCAAGTTTTTAAGGACTTCTTCTGTGAACATGTAGAGTGTTCTTTTACCCCGACAGGCACGCGCTCCCACGGTAAACCAATGAATTGCAAGTACTATTTTTCGAACGTCTGCGCATTCATATCGTGTAACCGTAGCTAAGATAGATGTCAAATTGTCTGAAAAAAGAAACCCCAAGATGGACTAGCTACTTGACCAGTGGAAGTTTTCCAGTGTCATCATTTTCATTGAAAGAAACTGATGGCATTCGGTAGTGAGAAGCGTCAAATCCAACCGCACATTCAAGGATAAAATCCGTTGTTTGGTATATTTTCATATTCGGCTCGGTCTCTCGTGAAAAACAAATTGATTTGCAAATGAGCCTATTTGTCGAAATCAATTCAATTTGGGTTCAAGTAGATCATGATATTTACGGAACTGTGCCTAACTGATAAGCCTTACGAAGAGCAAAACCGATATTGGGATGTCAAAGAGTTTTCCGCAAACTTGTGAGTAGTTCCCTTTACGAAAATATACTGCGATATTTCGAATATCGTGCCAACTGAAACACGAGGCGGCCTGTATGCAGCACATTCAGTTGAAGAATAGCGTGAACGAGAGGTTCAGTCGAGTCCCTCGTGAAAACCAAATTGTATGGTTTTATTTGAAATTAAAACAAACTGAACTTTATAGTTTTGTATGCTTTCCACGAAACCCTCCCGTTTGTCTGTTTGGCGACACTGTGCAACCCCACTGAACTCCCACTACACTTTGGAGGACAGCTAACCCTATCACCTACTGGACTACAAAAATTTGATTCCGGCAATCTCAAAGAAGTTCCATATTTGATGGCAATTTAACGCTACCTTAAAAACGCGTTTGTTACATTATAATTTAGCTTGATTAGCTGACGGTGAATCATAATTTTTGGTACTTGTACCTGTTTCCTATGGGGGATGGAAGGTTGATGATAAACAACAGATTGGGATTTCGTGACAGCGTACCACCTTGTAAATGCAGTTCATGCCCCATGGGAAGTCCTTTCTTTTATATCGTAGTTTAGTACCGACCATAAAGTTTTAAATAACTTAAGATTTCTTTACTAACGGTTCAACTCCATGATGATAAATATGGGCCCATTAAATCTCATATCCACCTGGGCAGCCTAATAAAAAACCGGAAGCATAACGGGTTATCTATCTTGCGAGCAAAGCACCCACCTAGCAACTTCAGTTTTGCAAACGGAAGAAGATATTCATAAAACACCGAATTTTCGTAATTTATCCTGCAACTGGCCATCGGAACCGCAATGTTGGACGGAACGACGCCACCGTAATTTGGAATCCAGGGTTCAAGGCTTCCGCGAAAGTTGCTACTGCCTATGCTTGATGTGAAGAAATATCAGAACACAGGGAAACAGACAAGGAATTTGGAAAAACCGTAAAAGTGAATATTTTCATCCTTGTCGTAGCATGGGCACAGTCGAGCATACAGCAATACACGTTCACTGGCCATAAGCGGAGATACGGCTCCTCGTGAAAAGATGCATTTGATTCGAGCGTTTTCTGCCTTTCAGCTTGCCTGCACAATTACGGACTTTTATTTGTCTATCTACCTACTTCACCTAACCCCAGCTATTTGGTGCGACTCATGAATATGATCTTGAAATCGCACTATTGACCAACAGGCCGATCCACACGTAATACAGCTGAAATCTCAAGACAGTGTTTGCCGGAAGGTAGCCTTTGATCATTGCCTGTTATGCTATGCAACACCAAGTGGACGTTTAGCTCAGACTATGACAAGCTGGTTATGATGCAAATGAAGTCGTGCTAATTGATATAGTAAAAAACTTACTTGATCGGACGATTCGTTATTCTATGCCAACTGTACACACATAAAACACGAATTCGTGCGATAGGTAGAGTGCACAGAACGATCGACTGCATATAAATTTCCGTGAGCCAATGAAATAACACGGAGTCTGACCAGTAACCTTGTTGAACAAGGTCACCATGGTGTGATTGTCACGTGACAACCACAGATACCAACGGACACAAATTTTGATGAAATATAGACACGTTGATATGTCTTGCGAGTTTTGCCGTATCGTTTGACTTCTTGGTGTATTTTTAATCAGGCACATTAGACTACCCGTTCAGGGTTGTTCTGTGGCCTGATTGATATCAACCAATAAGATCCGGCTAGAGATCACGGTAGGTGGCTTGCTGTTTGGTTTTCGCGCAACACTTGAACGTTGACTGCAGAGTCCGCGCGAATGTAAGCAGTGGTTCATTTCCACTGAGTCCCCAGAAGTCTGTTGTATCAAGTGAAAAGCTTGATAGGAAGTTGCTGTACTTTGGGAGCATTTGCAGTGCGAGTGGTTCCACGAAATAGGATACATGATGCAAAATAGATCCTCAATAAACTTTCCACCTAAGTGTCGCCTGGAGAGACGTCTTGGTTGAACATTTGCGGAATAACACAGTATAACGTTTCATTCGTCTTGGAGCTCACACCTTCTGGGGAAATTACTCTGACTTTAACAAATACCATCTTGGGTATCACTGTGGTGCCCAAGTACAAAGTTGACTTTAACAAGGACTACTGTACACAATGAATGTGCATATTTGCACGCTTACCGGGTGGTTCAATTGAGTTCCAACCGAATGTCTTCTTTATAGATCGTATAGACTAGAACTGACGATGGTGTGACGGTTTTCAAGCCTTCGTGACCCACTCATCTATGATGGGGAGTGTGAGTGTAGTACTCCCACTAACTCATATGAGGTTATTTATCTGTTAGAAGTCTGACTAACACTCTCCTGGTCCTCCAGGTTGGGAGTTGGAATATGTGTAGTGAACTTGTTCTTAGAAGAACTGCAATACATTTTCGATTCCCTCCAAATACCGCTGCCTTGAGAACAGACAGCAGGAGGCTTTGAAAGGGGACCTTAATCACTGTTCCGTCTAGGTCTTGATGCCATGACAGTATCCAAAATCCTGAAAGCTACAACTAACTAAGCACTATCAAATCACATCGGCTGTTGTGTGGTCACCAGATAGGTAGCTTTACTTGCTGCATACGACATGGCGGGTAAGAGGAAACATGTTCTCTTTCCAGTACTTTTTCCTTTTCCCTGCTCCACCCAGTTACTAATTCCCTCCATGTATGTCCATCATTCAGCACTGACTACCCATGTTGGACGTATACTGTTTCTGGCTGCATCGTGTGCACGTCATCCGGCGCTGACAGCTTCAGGCGTTTCAAAACAAATCTTCAAGCCTAGACGCCAGGTTTATCTGGTTGCTTTCAGTGTTCTCATTTTGAATCAAGCAGGAAAGAAAGTCGCTCTTTCTCTCACATGGAACTCAGTCGTCCCTGAGGTAAGCTGATTTTCAGAAAGGTGAACACAACTCGCCAAAATAGTGCTTGAGCTAACTTTCCGATCACTGTTCACTCGTTTCCGGCTGTGCACCTCTGGTGATCCAGAGGTCGAGATAGCAGATATGTGGGAGTCAGCATCATCCTAAGGTTCAGGGCGGAAGCGACCTTACTTGACTGGATACCCATCGATAGTCACCCCTGTACGGTTCGTCCGGCAACTTCTTGGATATAGTCTCAGAAGGAGCAACCTGATCGCTCACTTTTAGTTGTATCTGGTTACTTCCCAACCGACTGTAGCTCTAAGTCCGAACAACTTTTATGACGCCTAAAGTATCATGTTATGGCGGGCTAAACTCTGAGATACGTGGTGCTTGTCGAAGATTTGGAAGCAAAATTGAAGGGGCCTACCGCCTATGAGTCTCGTTTGGGGGAGTGTACAATTGTTGTACACGCTAGGCATGAAAAATAACGGAAGACCACTTCAGCAGTGTGTTGCTCGCAAGCTGCTTTTATGCGCCGTTGACTTCCGAAGCAACCGAAGTCATCTGGTCACATGGTACCTCGAGACAGCTTGCCAACCACGGACCCATACTGATCATATCAACGTCAGTTACTAATGGCGCGGATCAATAAGTAATTGCCGGTCGTTTCGAAACTTTTATGTGGATTCGGACCATGCGCTCACTCGGAATCATCCCTGTCATCGTTCTTCAGGGTCGCGCGAAGGTCAAACAAGTCACTTAGTAACTAAGAAGCTGGCAGATTCTCAATTCTCCTCCAACTGCCTCACCGTCTTATGTCATTTCGTGCTAGGACGGCCTTCTAGCCCTGCTCTGAGACGTCTGTGTTCAAGTTATGGATGTCAGACAGATCATTGTCGAAGCTTTAAAATCGCAGAAGTGTTTCTACCGACCCCAAGCACAATTCAGTTGGATGAACTATCAAACGCAAAGTTAAACGTAGCCTGATTCAAGCCTTATCCAAACTCTTGGAGTCACTTCTGCTCCGTCACCTAATGGTGGTCCGTGAAGCATTAACTTCGGAGTAGAAAGCAGGATTACGGCCTGGAACTAACTGCGTTCATCAAATGTTCGTAGTCCGTCAGATGATCTAAAAAAGGTCATGCGTGCAAATGGCCTGCAGTTTTAGTACTCTCCGATTCGCAAGGCGTATTCGGACGGGCTAGCCTGTCTGTTTTTAATATACTTCACTATCACAAAACGTCCCGGAAGTTTCTGAATATAATATATTCTTTTTGTTTTCAGACTTGCGCCCATCTAAATGTATACTGTAAGTGTGGAGCGTAAAGTGACATGTGCCTTACACCTGGAGAGTGTGTACATGCAGTTACCTAAGGTTCCACTTGCAATCTAAAGAGAGTCTAAACGGACGTGTGTATCAGGCTACAGTACTGGCTATTTTTATTGTATGACTGTGGAACGCGGCCTGTAGGAGAAACTCAAATGAGACGTCTTCAGGTCTGCGACAATTGTTTCCCCAGGACCATAGAGGGTGTAGTCGGGTGCCGGCAAGTTCTCTGAAAAACAATTATAAAGCGGGTGTTCCATGGTTCAACTGGGACTTCAGTTGAAGCATGTGTCTAGGAACAGAAACCTCGGTAAGTGGGCCATGTATCATATATGCCGAACAACAGTTTGCTGAAGATAATGCTGATTTGCATGTCGATTTCATAACGGCGGCGTGAGAAGAGAAGTAATCAACCGTTAATCTAGCAGAAGGCATGAGAGGTAACCAGATGTCTGCGTGCTGTCAGTGCCTTCCAAGATAGGGACCGCGTGATCCCAGGGTGTAGTCGGGTGCCGGCAAGTTCTCTGAGAAACAGTCATAAAGCGGGTGTTCCATCGTTCAACTGGGGCTTCAGTTGAAGCATGTGTCTAGCAATAGAAACTTCGGTAAGTGGGCCATGTATTATATATGGCGAACAACAGTTTGCTGAAGACAATGCTGATTTGCATGCCCATTTCATAACGGCGGGGTGAGAAAAGAAGTGATCAACCGTTAATCTAGCAGAAAGCATGAGAGGTAACCAGATGTCTGCGTACTGTCAGTGCTTTCCAAGATAGGGACCGCGTGATCCCCATGGTGTCTGTTTGGAGACTAAGTCTATCATTCTAGTGGACAGCTACCACCTGTTTACCCATTTCGAATGGGATGGTTTGCTTCTGTAAGCTCCCAAGTTGGGTGTGTAGCCTAGAGTAATTGACAAGTAACGTCGGTAGCTCGTTGTTTTTGCTGCTAATCGCCCCGGCTGACGGTAGCTGACACACGACAATTCTAATAAGGCAAGTGTGTTGATCAGTATGAGTTGCGTTCATAAACTGGGACATGTGTAGTCAGAGCTTTTGAGCATATCCGTCTTTGAAGATCACATTTGACGGTCGCAGATCGTAAACATGTCAACAAAAATGCCCTGGTTGGTGTTGACTGATGTACATTTGGCCGATATTTACTGACGTTCATTGATTCAGTGTTGGCTCGTACAATGTCTGGTTTCACACACTACCTACCTTGCTTATATAGTGAATGAGCAATTCACAAGTGGTTTATACCGGGGCTGTGGCACACGTTTGTCTGAAGCATGAAATGGCTATTCATGTGAAAAAATTCTCAAGAAAAAGTGCACGTGTCAGTCAGATTGTCGGGTGTACAGGAGTCAGGATAGTGCGCCGACTTGCTATGATTTGCAACCGCATAGTTTAGCAAGCCTCCGCACTAAACGGTTTCTGTAAATTTGTTTTATCGCACAATGAGAAATCTGGCGTTACCGTGACATAATAAATTGTGTATTTTGCATACTGCAAGCGATCATTTTAACTTAGTTTGCTGTTGAGGCTCTTCGCCTTCCCGAACTTCACTTTTCAATAATATCAAAGTCTAAGTGCCTACATTGTATGATCGAGTGAATTATTCACACTGTCTGTGGTTAAAAAAACCACACATCGTCTTGTGTTGCCAGGGCGTAATCGACCGTGAAATGTAGTTACATACAATTTGAATCATTGTTGGTGCGCGAAGTGTTGTTCAGTTTGAATTTCTGATACTATAGCATACAGAAAGCATGAATCAATTTTTATCAGATGTTTTGTGACCTACAGTGCTTGTGGCATCTGAACAAACGACACACAGGATGCTAAACCATGACTTTCTGGAGAAGTTCGGTGGAGAAAACGTATCCAAAACAGGTCCTACAGAGATATTTGGGTCGAAATTTAGTAATAGCGAAAAGTAAAACATTTGCGAGAAATTCCAGTACAATCTATTGTCATTTAAACTGACAAGACTTCAGCAAACATCAATCTCGGTGCTGAGCTGCTCACCTAAAGCAAAAGCAAGCACCCGTCCGAGAATCCTCTATAGTCGTGTATTCACTCGTTTTCCAATGCTTTTGAACCTGTGTGGATTGGAAGGCATGGGGCACTTCTCACAAAAGAATATATCAGGTTTATCGCTCGCTGCGAAGAGTCATGGAAGTGATAGATCAGGTATCATCACAGTGATAACTCCTGGACGGTCATCAATTGCAACGACTGAACTAGCTGTTTCTTCACCTGTGCGTACACCCGGTACAAAAATCTCTGGATATCACAGAACGCGCCTTGGAAGTCCATCCAGCTCACTAAAAGACAAACTGCAAGCCAATAAAGTTTCAATCAAGTGCCTTACGGAGAAGTCTGTGTATCCAAATACCGCGCGAGGACTGCATGCCAAGATAAAACGACTGATGGATAGTCGTGCTAGTACGTTGACTGAAAACATAAACAGATTAGCTGCGAAGTGGGCAAAGGGTGTTTCGTTCGGTCCATCATTAAGTCCTGAGAAGTTCCATAAAACTCTCCCACCATCCACACCAGTGAAAAAATACAGCAATTCCACGGGAAATCACTACTCCGAGTACTTCGAATGCTTCATTGAAACACAAGGCACCCATACCGTTTTCTAGATCTGTCTCTGGATTCTCTTAGAAACAAACACCAATGTTTTCACCTAGCTATGTGACTGCTACACCTAGTAGGATTTCAGGAGTTATTTTGTTACCACCAACACCGGATACCAAACTCCTAGATTCGTTAAATGTCTCACTGAAGACTCCTGAGAGGCCCATTTCGTTTGCAACGTACTCCGCCCCGGCACATAAACAGCGCTCATCAGGAAGAACATTGAAACCTGATCTACGACATTCATTTGGTCCCGAAGCCACAACCTGGCAAAAGGCTTCTTGCAAGCAAATAGTCCCACGTGTCCTTCATTTCACTCCTACTTCTCCTCACCGCAACGATTCATTCTCGGGCTAGCAACCAGGATCAAAACACTGGCTTCTCACGTACCTCTGCTTCGTTTTCTGGTGAGAGTCATTCACCCGGAGTAGCTCATTTGACTAATGCCAAAATCACCAGTCCTCGTCGCAGGTTGGTTCATCCACGCTTGTCATCCACCCATCCTAGAAAAATTCCTCTATTATTCAGTCCATTAAGCACGAATCAAATGTTAGAAAAAGACCCAGCGGGTGTGTTGTCACTGGATGGCCCTCGCCATAGTGTTGGCCGTCTGCGCGCATCGTCTGTCCCATTAGAGGAGAGCACTGGTTGAATTACGTCCACCATTAGCAGCCAAGTCTCGAAGAACACTAAAATCGAGACCCCATCAGTGTCTGGTGTTGCTAATTTATCCCAATTGAATAGCGTCAGTCTACCTGCAAAGCTTAGCGTTGGACGTCCGCGGTCTTCATCCATTCCGTCCGCTGGAAGGAGCAGTACTCTTCACAGTGCTGAGCGCATGCTTGGTGCTCATCGATCGATGGAAACACCGAGGTATTCCATAACGCCGCGCATACCACCTGTTGCTGATTTACTCCAATCATCTATTGTCAGTCCACCCAACCGTCGGTCGCGTGCGAGTAGTCCATCGTCGACACCACGAAGTACGAAGCGAACTGCTCCGAAAACGCCTCTGACGGGAGTTAGTCGATTGATGAAGACGCCGAAGTCTTTAGCACTCCTCGTGTATTTGGTGTTGCCAAGATGTTCCAGACAACCGATGTAAATTTAGTGAGCCCTCATCGTAGTGTTGGTCATCCCCGTGGGCCATCTGCGAAGAGAAGTGCGTCGTCGATAGCTACAAGGTTGATGTCGAGAAACTTGGCCCCCACATCCCTCGTGTTCATGCCGTCGAGAAAGATGTCCTCGTTCGCGTTGGTAACAAGGGCAAAGGTGCATCCGGGAACTTCAAGGTTGCTGAGAAGAAGGCCGCCGTTGCTAAGCCTCAACTTGTCAAGAAACCCAAAGTAGCCAAGGCTAAGAAAACTGCAGACCCGAAGAAGCCCAAGGCTGCTAAGAAACCGCCCAAGCCAAAGACCAGGACCCCTTCAAAGCCAAAGGCTGCCAAAAAACCGAAGACGTCCGCCTTACCTAAGAAGGCGAAGACGTCAAAGAAGCCGGTGGCTAAGTAGACCCCGAAGAAGAAGTGAATACCCTGCTAGTCCTAGCAGTCGACTCTGCTACCTGATTGATGTGCACAACCAGATCAATCCCGCTGAGACAATCAGTGCAACCCATCCAACACTGGAGGATGATCGAAGACTATTGGCCATCGAATGCTCGAAACAGCCGTTGACTCCCTTTGCAGACCTCCATTGCAAAATGTTATATTTCCTCCTAGAAGGGAATGCTTTGCACCTATGGGTAGCCTGTGTTTTTTTATACGAACGGAATAGCAACAATGCATAGGATTTCAACTTAGTATTCTTTTTGTTCGCTCTGATTTCTTGGTGGAGGGCGACCGAAAACTACCACCCCAAAATGTGTATTTATGGTAATGTTCAATTATTGATGCGTAATTTGAGAATACATGTACCTACCTTATAAACCAATTCACGTCAGCAATCACTTAGTCCATATCAGGAGTAAAACTTAAATGTTTGTCTGAAAACTTGCTTCAACACAACGAACTTTCCCGAAATATTCGATCAATCCCAGTGAGGTTCGGCAGTAATTTTATGAGTCGGTGTATCTTCGGAGTCATATAATATCATAGTAGAGAATGGATATCAGTTACGTCTAAAAGGATGCAGAGTACAAATCAGTTGGAATAGCGTTGACAGAGGCCACGACAAGTAGAATGACGTCAGTAGGTCAATATCTGCTGTCATCCACTTAGATGGATCAGTACTGTGCTCTTAGTTTTAGGCTAGATTTCTATTTTCAAAGTGAAATAAATTTATGATGGCATAGTAAGCAGTCCCGACATTCGGAGAAAAGCCAGGCCTAGTATACCTCACTTACAGTTTGATGGCATTATACGCTGAGGCTACCTCCCACGATGATTTGCTGCGCGACAGTCAACCGTCTCCACTTTTGAACGAACTTCTGACTGCATCACACGAGATGAGCTTCAATCTGGTGTCTGTCGTTTTTACTGGTTTTCCCTTAGTTGTGTTATTCAATTTGATGGAAGCTTTTTTAGCTCAAGTTGGTTTGTGAACTCGAGCTGTCTAGAGTCCCGAGTTTGTTTAATACGGTTCCGTTCTCGCTAACTCCACCTGGCAAACAATGTGGTTGTAAAGATAACTGAATAGCCCGCATACTAAGGACCACCGCTGACGACAAGTGTCACTCAATCTTCAAGGCTGTTTGTTGTGTACTTGGATATTCGCTCTACCATTTCGCGTGCACAATATGAAACAGAATTTCGGTTGGTGTTAGACCTCGTACAGCGAAAATATTCCAAAACTGACAGGAGGATGATACAAGCGAGATAACCTTTGGAAAGAACGGTTTGATTTCAGCTTCATCCGAATTTTATCAAGCTGCAGTTCATCTAGTGTAATCTGTCATTCAAACTCTAAAGAATTAATTGCTACTTTTTGACTCTGTCGCCCTTTGGTTTTGAAAATGGAATAAATTCTCAGCGTATATACACTAATTTGCAAACTAATTTCGTTTTACGAGAGACTCACCTGGAACCCAGTTGAATCTCTCGGTTTCAATGTTTCCAGGCAATTGAACGTGCCTCATCAGGCCGCCTTATGTTTCAGTCGCCACGATATTCGAGATGTCGCGATACATATATATTTTTGTAATGCACTACTCATAAGGTTGCAGAAAACTCCTCAAAAGCCCACGATAGGTTTTACCGAGAGACTCAGCTTGGTTCCAGGTGAGTCTCTCGAAAAACCAAATTAGTTTGCAAATCAGTGTATATACGTTAATTTCGTGCAATTCGGTTTCAAGTAAAACATCAGGTTAACGGAAACGCGGGGACTGCGCCTACCTGATGAACCCGAACTGGAAGGGCGAAAACGGCCGTGGGCTGTCGAGGAGTTTTCAGCAACATTATGAATAGTGCATTACGGAATAAATTCTTGTTGTCAGGTAATAAGTAGCAGTTGGCGAGCTGAACCACCTCCTCGTGGTGTCGACCGGGTAGCCTGGACGTCAGTCTGGATGAGCTAAGAGTTCAGCAACTCCAGACAGGGCCAACCA
>NW_008751845.1:991807-1010057 GCF_000715545.1 Opisthorchis viverrini
TGCAATCCTGCTGGATCACGCATGATGCCAGATGTGCTCGTCATAATCGGGTTGCAAGGGAACTTGCAAAACGTCTCCGTCGACTAGAGTACATCGTCTTCGAGGAGTTGAGAGCCCCTACTTCTACGTCGTTCAGCAAGTTGATATGGTCATAGAATGCAGAAAGCTCACCACCGGACTGAGAGAAGAGAGCACAACTGACTAATCAGCCAATGTACTGCGCGTGTAAAGGTGTAGTTGAACAGGAAAGGTCAACGTGCTGAGCAAACAGTAAATACAAGTTTGATAATTGTGGGCGTGTATAGGTTGATCTTTCGAGATATGGGTGCACATCGAGTGCAGGCAGTAGTGAGTCTAATCATATCGTGAGTTGCTTGCACATTTCATTGCCCGCTGGCAAAATGAAACGGCGAAATTTCTAGGGAGCACAACGTTCGCTCGGAAGCAAATGCAGGGAGACCAATATAAAAAAGCAATAATTTGGTAAGTAACTGAATCATCAAACACACCAGGCCACACGGAAACGGACAATTGGATGGAAAAGCTTTGTTCAAGCAAGGGAAGGTCGCAGAAATCGGGTAAAATTATCATGGAAGAGTTTCCGGATATTTAGTGTCTGGTGTGTTTTTATATTCTACCAGTGTACTGTTTGTACACGTAGCATGTTTTGAAGAACAGCTGTCCGTTCGTCATCATTTATACGTTAGTTAAAGAATTTGATAAATTTCTAAGTTCACCAGAATTAGGGATTTCTAATGCCCAGACCGTGAAACTCGAAAGTGACACTGAAATGGATCCAATCAGGTTGAACACTGTTTTGCGCAAGACAACGGTGAATGCGAACCCGGATACAGACGACATCATTCTGGAGTTAAAATTGCTGAGTTAGTTTAATCAAGTTTTGTGACGCGTTAGGCGTACATCGATCGCCCAACCAAGCCTTCCAACACGTGTGTGATGAGTAGCTAATATAGTTGTTTTTTGACA
Source organism: Opisthorchis viverrini (assembly GCF_000715545.1). NCBI lineage: Eukaryota > Metazoa > Platyhelminthes > Trematoda > Opisthorchiida > Opisthorchiidae > Opisthorchis > Opisthorchis viverrini. The sequence goes on from NW_008751845.1 coordinate 992,795, forward strand.
TTCTTCTATCTATCGAATCGCTTCGGAGTTAGAACCGCTCTTCACAGGCTTTATGGAGGTGAACGTTAAGGATATGACAAAAATTGCCTAGGAACCATGAACCAGGCTGCTCCAGCCTCGTCGTCGTGATCATCGACTAGGGGAGCTTATTGAAGTCTGTAGAGTTCAATATCAACCGCACTGCTATTAGGTTCCTCAGGAGAACCAATCACTTTTGAACCAAACTGCTCCAACTCGTCAGCACTATTCAGCTGGTTCATGTGCCTGAAACCCAAACGCTTGCCACCAAAGTAAGAAAACCTTGAACCGCGTCTCAGCAGTGGTCAATTCGAAGTTGTGTCTAAGGTTACCTCCATACTGGGTGAGACTTTCAAGAATTCTCATGCAGGCTGTCGTCATCAGCCATCTGAATTGTCACCACTATTTTTATGATTTTCCATCTGTTTGTGATTTGTTTTTTTTATTTTCCGCGATGTGTTTGAAACAATTCTAGTCAGTCATTCAGACAGTGCATGAGGATTTCAGCCACTTTTTAAATTTATCAATAACTTGCAAGCCTGGCGGTTAAACAACCAAACTCAAAGCATATTGTGTGCACCTTACATTTACTTGATTTCGTGTGGTGTGAAAATTTTATCGACGCAGCAGAATAATATACGTCTTGTGATTAGGTATTTTCCCACATTTTTGTGTACCAGCTTGGTGACTGCTGGTTCGAAACAAAGTAGTAGTTGGTGCTGATGTGAAGATATTTGGTGTTTCATCTGGTCAGTGGAGCTAATCTATGATGGAAGGCCTAGAAGCAATGTTTCATCATTTTTGAGACACATCAGCAGTGTATACCTCACAAGATTCCGGCGGTGCTTCTCTAATCCACGACCTTCCTGCCAGTCTTTGACCTTTTGGGCAGAAGCGACTGATGGACAGCACGAACAGCCATCAGTTAGACAAGGTAGAGCGCTACTCATCCCTAGGTCACAGAATCCACATCGTGTGATTACGTAAAGCTTGGTTTTTCGAGTGACGAATTCTTAGATAGAAGTTCCACTTACAGTGTTCAATTATTTTTCCTCTGAGCTTTTCACTTGGACTTCATTTACGTGCCAAGGTATTTATTGAAAAAAAAATGTTCGTTTCTGACGACTTTTATCTTAGACGGCAAGTTTTATAGACCGTAGTTTTAGTATCTTATACTTGTGCGTTGATACTATGTAAGATCTTATCGTCTCACTAGAAATAATCGAGCGTTTGCCAGTTGTACGATGGTGCATAAAGATGAACGCACGCCGCATCATGGGTTTGCGGATATTGCAGGAGATTATCCAAAACTCTTCAGGAATTTGAACAAACTAAAAATACTAAATTGCTTCCATCTTTCCACACAGCGCTTACTGCGAAAGACGGAAAAAACCACAGCATATCGGAAACCTGGGCTAAAGAATCCCACGCAAATCATCAGAGTTTGTCGGATCCACAAAATGAAAAGCTATGAATCAATTACCGTTAGCACACGTCGGGTCAGGTTGCATAAATAACCGGTGAATAATGACGAGATTTGGAAGGACTAAGATTCGAGGATTTCCGCACTTGGATAACGCATTATCTGTGTAGCCGATAAGTCCTAGCTTAACGAGGAACTTTGGGATAAAATGCGTTCTGTTTTTTTTCGCACTGATTAGAAAGCGCCCTAAATGACGAAATTGGAGATTGAGTCTCCTCTAAGTATGCACCGGGTGAGAAGACGAATGACCTGCTGCAGTCTGTAGATTGCCCAGGCCACTTTGTTTATGTACTGGGCGTCTCATAATAGATGCAAAATTTAATTGGGGAAGTAAACGTAACTAATTAGTAGCCACATAAGGAAGGTTTTGTATGCAAGTGTTATTATGTATTTTGTTGTTCACAATGAATGTCAGTTCGCACATTAAAATTGTGAAACTCTATTATTTCCTTGGTGAAAGCGCCACCACTGCACTTCGTCGTTACAAAACCAAAGATGATCTCATTGAAGATCCTCTCACCGTGTCGACCATTACACGCTTGATTGCAAAATTTGGGAGAAATTCTCTGAGTGATGAAAGAGCGCCCACTGTACAGAATGCCATCGAGCAACTCCAATCCCAGAGCACCATGACATCTTCGTCAATAATTCAGCTGTCTCGGTTGACCGGCATTCCCCGCGCCAGCGTGCATCGTATTATGAGATGTCAAGGCTTGCGTATATCATGAAGATAAACCGAAGAATTAGGTGGAGTTTCGGACAAGAATTGAAGAGTAGTGTGCACGAGCGACACTTGAAGAAGTCAAACATGCTGTGTCTCACATCTCATACCGCCTCCAACTTGTTATAGGAGAAAAAAAGTAATTTTTTCAATGTTTTTGTAGTATTAATTTATTTACATTAAACCTCCATAATGTATGTATGTCCACATGAAAAATAATAAATGTTTGAAGTAGTCTAAAATTTTTAGCATGAACATTATGTTTTTGTGTTTATTATGAGACACACTTACAAGGTTTCCGGTGGCACTAACAGAAATTCAAGCAACTGTACAACATTTTTAATGCAACTAGTTTTCGGCTGTGAATTTAGCTTTTGCTTAAAAGCCAGCGCATTCTGGTGCGCCAGAAAACACCCATCGAGGTTGATTCCAGTAGATGGTAGTTGACGGCCATAGTATGGTCCTCTTATTTTTTACAGGCGATAGCCGTTCACTCCGTGATTGACGAATGAGTAGCACTCTCCGGTTTAAGTGATTGCTAATCGCGTCTCTGTTCGACCGTCCGCAGCCAAACCGTTAAGTGTTCAACCACTGGCCGGAATGTCGCGGGTTTAAAACTCACTGCTGACGAGTCCCAACAAGGATGAATTGGTTGTATAGCGCCTCTCGGCTTCTCGGCAAAGACTGGCTCCACTGAAAGTACGGAATATGTACGGAACCTTACAACTGTTTTGTATCCATCCCATCTATGTAAAATGCTCCACTTTCATGGTTACAAATGTTATATCGAAACAAACAGAAGTAACCTGAAACTGTCCTCGATGTTTGCCATGTGATTACTGTTCCATTAAGTGGTTTTTCTGAAGCAGTTTTAAACATTTAGCATGGCACGTACGCGAACAATCAAGTGTTGATCCTCAGGATGACGTGGTTCCGAGAAAACGGCTCTCATCGGAAGAATGTCCGTTCTGTCTTGTGGCGGAAAATTGCGTGAAACCACGCATGTAGCTGTTGTTCACCTGTCACACTTTTGGTGCCTAACCGGCATTCCACTCGAATGAGGCACAAAGGCTGACATTATACCAGGCCACCCAAGCCTAGACAAGTGAGTTGGGTTGCTGAGGTTAGCCTAGACAAGTGAAGTCGAGATGCTGAGGTTGGACACAAACTAGAGTTCTTCAGGGCAGTATGTTTCTTGCCTTAACTCATCCGCAAACTTGGGGTTAGTTGATTACACTAAGTCAATTCGTGCTTATTCAGGACAAAGCCAGTGGCGCCACATTTGAACGACCATCGGCGCACGTGAAACTTGCTTCGAAGTACTAACGATAAGACATCGGTCATCCTTAAGGATGACCCTTAAATTATGAGGAAGAACTGTCAAACTACTTCAACGCCACCACGGAGAGCATTGGAACTGTTCATCTTAGGATCAGTTCAACTTAAGACTAACATAACGAATGGATGCCAGGCCATCAGGAAAATAGTCAAGTCATGATTACGGTAGGCCGATAGTGAATGACCCGGAACAAAAGTAACAAATACCCTACAAAAAGCTGAGCTTTGGAGAGAGATTGTCGTGACACTGTACCCAGCTTATCGAAACAGCTATCTTGAAATCAACGTAAGGGACCTGTTATTTTCCACCTGTATTCGCTACAACCACATGCAAGTGAAGGGCCATTGTTCTGTTGGACGATGAAACGGGGCTAAAATAGCTGGGATTATACTATTTTCACTCGATCTATAAACTTCTGTTATTTTTGAACCAATATACAGCTCCAAAGAAGTGCGCGTTCCACACCAGCATGACATAAAACAATTCACACAATACTGATGTGACGGTGAATACTACTGATGAGGCATGCGAGAGATGATTTATCGTAAATCCACTTCGCGTCCGTTGAAAAGTGGGATCTATTACGGAATTTGTGGAGTCGCTTTGTAACATTTGCTTGTATTTGAGTAACAGTCAATGAGTATCCAGGAAAGTTCATGAGGACGCGTTCAAAGGGAAGGTGGATGTTCACTTTTGTAAACAAGATGCATATGAGAGTTTTGCTTCCCTGTCCAATAGTCTGTACCTGTTCAGTTGGCGTTTCTCCAATAAACAACTCCTCAAAGAAGGCTTTCTTATTCTGGTTGTTGAATAGGCAATCAATGCCGAAGCATTAATTACAATCTTTGTAATTAGTGAGATATTTATGTTTCAGTGGAGATTTATACGAGTATGGCGCAACTTCTTTGAAAACTGTGAATGAGTAAACTCTCCTCAGTCAGTATCATTTTTAGGTTATACCACCAGCTTTTTACATTACTACTTGTGTACTTTTTTACTTCTCATATCATGCATCTGAGACAATTGTACATGACCGGCACAGCCTCCTCGCATGTCAACGACAGTCCATACCCGAATTCAGGTAACGAACAGTTCCTGAGGTGTGTACAATGTACTCATACCTTTTCAACATGTGTCTGTCAGTCGTTTGAAACCTCGGAGAGCACATCTGCTCGGAATGGTTAATGTCATCAGCACCCCCCTCATCGACTGCAATTTTGAACACAAAGATAACTTGTACAAACATCAAATTATCTGTGACCAGTAGCTTACAATACTGACACACTTGAGGTAATTAACATCAGTGTAGTCAATACCCGTCGCACTGTTAATTAGACAAGTCACACTGTGACTCATGAGAGCACAACTCTATTTAATTTCTATACGGAGACTCGCCGTTTTAACCGCCTTTATGATTCTTGTCTAATGCACGTAATTTAGCTGCGAGTGTTGAAAGAACATTCAGTCAAATCCACGAACTTCGAAAAGACCCAGAGTTCCGGCCATACTGTCTTAAGAAAACGCAAAACGAAAGCGGTAAAACACCTTGAGAAAGAAGAATTTCGCACAACTCAGTTTCGCTGCAGCTGGCTTTCTTTTGCTGCGCTGCTTCATTTTGAGCTTTTGCGCACGAGGACCTGAGATAAAAAGCACACTTTTTTCTTTGAAGTGATGGCTTAGCATGCCTTGGCCGCCTCCAACCCTACATGCTGTTCTAGCGTTTCAGATTCATTATAATGAAATCCAATCAGGTCAACGTGATTAGTAGCGCCCTGTGGCCAAATGATTTCCGCTATACTGTGGAGATTAGTCAGTATTAGATGTTTTTGAGGTCTACGGACCGTCGTTGGCATGGTTCACTTACGCAAAGCACGGCTGCTTTAATAGCTATCTCAAGTGTACGGCTTGCGTGAACGAAGCCTCTGGAACCGTAAATGATGAGTGACAGCAACAGATTTCCGCGACTCAAACTCATATGTCAACGTGGAACTTTGGTTTATACAACTACCAGGCCAATCCAAAACCAAGACACAGATTCAAACTGTTCCCTAGAAGTTCCGAATGAGACCAAGGAGGTCTCAAAACCCCAAAATTCAAAACGGACTCACTTAAAATATCTACTTAGAGAGAGATGTACGGTGTGCCTAATACCAAATCAGTTACATCCTCAGAGTCCGAACTGTTCTCAAAGTACCAGTTTGAATACTTGATTTTTAGACCGATTTCATTAGCACTGCCTAAACACTCAAATTAAAAAGTTGAAATAAATGTGAGATGTGCAACCCTGCTCAACCGTGCCAGTTGCGGGAACATGTAAAAACAGTTACAAGGTTGAAAATGTTAAAATATGTTGCATTCCTGATAGGCATCCAGCTGTATCTAATAGTTATATTCTATATAGATGTTCAAACTCTCTATCGGTTCTCTCCAAGTAATAAATCTTCCGTTTTCACGTAACTAAAACTGCTGCAATAACCAGGTAAGTATTGATACCAGAAGAATATTGGTTAAAGATAAACACAGAGGTATCGGATATAGATGTTCAAACTCTCTATCGGTTCTTTCCAAGTAATAAATCTTCAGTTTTCACGTAACTAAAACTGCTGCAATTACCAGGTAAGTATTGATACCAGAAGAACATTGGTTAAAGATAAACACAGAGGTATCGAGAAGGCGGGAATATAAGATGTACTAAGCTTTATGAGAGCTAGGGAACAGCTACGTAGTTCAATAAATTGAACGGAAAAAGGCGAAAATAAACACAATCATTGATTGAGAAGAACAAACATGCGATAATAAAGAAGAATAAGGAGACAATTGAAGCATCGTGTGTTTCGAGAGTGTTGTGAATCCACATCTATCGAGAAAGCTCTGTTTAAACACCTCTTTAAGTCCACAGAACCAACGAATGTAAAAATGTTACTAGTACACCTCCGACTATACCCAATGTAATGCGGTGGTTCAGCTTCCACTTGGAAAGCCAGTGGTTGTGTTAAGACTTTTACATTGTTTTCATTTCACTGCAAGAAAACAATGCTTAATTAGCCCCGGTGTACTCAAATTAGTACTCGATTTTAAATAAGGTAAAGCAGACCAGTCAGGCCGGAAAATAAAGTCTCAATCTCATACGTGTTTTCAAAGTGGAAATACATGCACGGATTATAGAAATCGGGAACGGATTAAATCCCACATTCCATGCCTCAGTTTGCTGTGCCAAACAACAGACACGGTACAGAGACAGATGCCGTATACTTTTTCTCAACTGTATGAATGTCAACTTTTATTTCGTACCATGTTGCAAACCCAAATTCATATTCCCTCTCTGGAATAGCTTTCTGTGCTAACCGAAAGAAATCTCACTTATTTTTAATTCACTAGTCTCTTTCATTTCCCGAACAGTTCAGAGTTGTTTTATCTGGCTTAATCTCAAGGCTGATTTTATTTCCTTTCATGCCTGGCCAATGTACTGTGAACAGCCTACTTGTAGAGCATTGAGTAGTGCACTTTGTTACGCTTGCTTTCTACCACTAGATCAAAAGGCTGCTTCTTAGAATCACTTACTGAAGACATCAACATAAACGGAACCACTTTGTGTTTCAAAACGATATGAAATTAGTACCTGATCCTGGCCGTTCCTATCATGCTCATGCGATCTATTCGTCTCAGCAATAAGAGAACACTCGGGGACAAACCATACCCGCTGAGCGGCGACACTAAAACTTGCTAGAGTTGATGGTGAACGCGTAATTGCCAAGTGAGCTGAAACTTGGTGTACCGAAATGACGTGTTCTTAGTTGACTTTAACCCCTTACTTTTCAGTTAAAATCTTCATTCGATAACTAGACAACAGGTGACAGGTAAGAGGTTAGTGATTTCCCGGTTGCAGATGAAAACCATTCAGTCGGAGTTACCGATGTTTAATGGATAATCACGCATTGTTATTAAATAGTGGTTGGTGTTTCGATCGGTGTGATAGCAAGAGGGCACAGGATGGTAGTGTAGAAGGTCAAATCAGCATCTACGTCACCTGAAGCGGCAACTATACCGTTCTATGTAGTTATTGATTGGCAAGGTACAGCGAATGAATTAGCAGTAGGTTTGGTTTTTGCCTTCTGATCTTGTTCCTGATTTTCAGGAGTGCTGCGAATCTTTGTCAATAGACTGACCAAGGCACAACTTGCCTAAGATTGCAACGCCAAACAAGGCGTTGTATTAGCAGAAGCGAGGTTTTATATCCAACTTTATGTTTACTTCTCTGGTTGTCCGTCTTAACATCGAAGGCCTGAATCTGCGCAATAGCAAGCGTTTAATGGGTCAAAATAAGGACGTCACCAGTCGTGTGTTCTTCCTATCTTCCAAGCTCTGTGTAGCAAAAAATGTCTGGTATTGTCTGTGAGACTGTCCATGTGAAACGAAGGTTGTTCTGCTGCGGCGTCATGGTTTTATGTAAGCTGATGTACTGCTGATGCACCTAAACCTAGAAATGAGGAAGGCGTTACTTTTCAGTCAGAAGCATTGTCTCAAATCCTAACCGCTGTGTAGTAGCGTTTGAATGGAAGGTCCTCCAGCTCATCTCTAAAGTTAAACACAAGAAGTCATCTGATCAAACAGAATATCGGAAATATAATATGAAACAACAGTCAGTATTACATGGCTGTGTATATTGTATACGCTATTTTTCTCTGTAATCATTCCTTTAGTTTCACCTCCCAAGTCAGCACATAGCATATGCGTTTAGTTCACTCCTTCGTTCATATAATATTCGTGTGCACTGCTACCTCGGAAGTACAACGTACCGCAGAGACATCCAAGATTTCACGATTGCCATCCACATTGAAGACTGAATCATTATGTCCTGCCGTGATCGGTCAACAATCACAAACGATTTTCAGGAACCTGGAGCCAAATAACTTTGACCTGAGTGGATGTGTTCACAAAATTCAGATTTTCGAGGAACACATCGCCACACATGGGAAGCATTAATCTGTAATACCTCTATGCAGTTCCAACTTGGTAGGAAAGACTTTTGAATGATATATGGACATTATAATGCTTACATCGATTAGTCAGTGCGAAGTGAAACAATCGCATCAGGCTGAACCCAGTTCCTTCGCAAATGAGAACGGACTAGTCCTAACTATGGTATTCACTGTGGTTTCCAGAAATTTAATACGCTGTTGAAACAGGAAGCCGTCGATTACAGGATTCTTCCAGTGACCTTTCGGTGCCTCACTCGTTAGCAAGGTTTCTGATTAATTTTGATTCGATCTGGACAAGAGCAAAAATTCGGTAACAGTTACCAGTGTCCACACTAACGTGTGCCGAATATATTATATCACTAGTACCGCCAATGCTGTTAACATCAATACTAACAATTATCCGCTCAGATCAACGGTGCGCTGACGTCTTGAGACAAACAAAATTTTTGGGTTTTATTTATACTACTTCTAGTAGCTGGTTTATATTATATTTTCCCACTCTTGCATGAACGGATCTAACCTACATTTATTTCATTAGCGAAGTTGGAATACCCTAGATATGTATCCTCAAAAATTTACAATTAGCCGTTGGTTATTCCTTTTTCCCCCATTTTTACTGAATCCTGAGTAAGATGTCTGTCAACGTCGAACCAAAAGACGGCTAGTGAGTACCGATCGGTGGTAGAAGGTCTTTAGAAAAGATACAGTAAAACCCAGCATTCTGTTACACCGAACAGACTATCCGGTCTCCAGAAGTCTCACTGATGCTGGATAGAGTGGTTGACCTGCATCAAAGTTTGATTAGATCAAACTGTTCTTGATTACAAAAAGCTGAGAAGAAATTATCAGTATCTGGGGAATTTTCTGCGGCCCTTAATAATGCACTCATATTCCATGCATAACTGACCAACTTATGAATACGCTTTCGCGTCACCCACCGGTTTTATTGCCGCGGATTGAGAAGGTTGGATAACCACACAATGATTAGCCAGAATCCATTGTTTAGAGCTTCACAGTGTTCTGTAGCACCGGACCTAATTTTGTACATGCCAATGTATACGAGAGTATTTACAATGTGCTAAGGACTGTAACTGAATTCATACATTCTAGGAATCGGATGACGTTTTGTTGTTACGGATGGCACCATTTCTGCCACTGAAATTTCTTTAATAAGCTTAAACTTAGAATCAAGAGTAAACTTATTTGTAACACACTACTCATAAGGTTGCTGAAAAATCCGTCGAAAACCCAAGACCGGTTTCGCCCTTTTTGGGGCTCATCAGGTAGGCGCAGCCCCTAAATTTCCTCCTACCTTATGTTTTTACTTGAAACCGAATTGCACGAAACTAGCAAATACGCTCATTTGCAACTAATTTGCGAACAGACTCAGCTAAGTTCCAGGTGAGTCTCACGCAAAGCCAAATTCGTTTGCAAGTGAGTGTAGTTCGCTAAGAAGCAAACTTAGTTTTCGGATGTTTTAGGTGTAACTGCTACTATTCATCATTGTCATCATCAAAGACAGAAACATCAGTGTTGGCACTGATATATATATATATATAAAGCCTTTCAGTGAAGAGAAGAGAAAGATTGGGTGAGGGAGGGGACCTAGTGCTGGTCTATGTCAAGCATACTGAGGTGCCTACACCTCCAAACGCTCAATAAGACAATCTGGAAAGAAACTGACAGCAAGAACGCCACTGACATCGATTAACCACCATTTCTTGCAATGTCTCCAGCCAAGCACAGACGGGGTCACGGGGACCCCATTCTGGAAGGCGCACAACATCAACACGACCCAAACTCTTCGTGATCTCTTTCACGCCTTTTTTCAAAGTCGTGTGCTGTCCACCTCGCTGTTTGCGCCATCCTGAAGGAGGCACGGAGAACAACACTTGTCTCGGTAGACGGTGTTTCGGCATGCGTAGCACATCGTAGTCGATGATGCTGGATATTTTCTCGGATTGAGGTGCCTGCAGAACGACCAAATACCCGTTTTCTAATCACCTCGTTACCAACACGCTGACGCCATCCGGAAGCAGCCACGCTTCTGAGCCATCGGTGGTCGGAAGCCTGAAAACGCCCCACATCATCTACCCGAAGAGGCCATGTCTTGCACCTATACAACAACACCGCCTTTACTGTAGCCTGGTACACACGACCTTTAAGGTCCAGTGAGAAGCCTTTTTGACGCTACTAATATAACCCACCCAACCGTAATCTCATTTTTTTCCGTTAGCATCGCGACTATATTACTACCGCCAGCTTTTTTCCGTCACACAGACTGACTTCGTCATAAACCCATGCCTAAACCTATTAAAGGCTATTCTGTGCGACCTAAATATCATTGCAACTGCTGAATTCTATTAACTTTTTTACAGCACGAAAACTGTTTATCATATCCTTTGCAAGGGTCGCTTAAATAGTGATGTCACCTATTTTGTAGTACTATCTATCTATCTATCTATCTATCTATCTATCTATCTATCTATCTATCTATCTATCTATCTATCTATCTATCATCTATCCTATCTATCTATCTATCTATCTATCTATCTATCTATCTATCTATCTATCTATCTATCTATCTATCTATCTATCTATCTATTATCTATCTATCTATCTATCTATCTATCATAACCCCCACTATATGGGACACTACAACCAGTAACAGTTGCAACGCTGGTTGGTGTTGTCAGATGGTGGCCGCTCCGGGTAGTACTATGGATTTCGCCTCTACCCAATGTTCTCTAAATAACTGTTCAAATTTTGTCCCCATAAATCCTCCCATATGCACCTAGTGATCACGCACATCGGTATCCAGTTATGAGGAACGGGCTCCCTTTGGACTGGTGGGTCCACAACCAACGGACGTAAATCATGAATCACTTCTAGGGTGCTACAAGTTTGCCTGAAAACGGTGATACTTTGTTCCCTATATTGAGGCATTCATGCTAACAGTCTCCTTCCAGACTGTCTGATTGGGCGCTTAGGGTTATAGACAGCTCAGGATGCTTGTTGTAGGCCAACGCCGGCGTCCTCCATCACCTACCTTTTTGTTTTCTGTTCACTTTGTGGCTTTACGTATGGGTAAACGAACTTTGTGCTTGTACGCAGTTGAGTGTCAACACAGGTGTCGATATCTGTGATAATGAGCTTTGAGAATGAGGATCCCTTCTATTACTGTACAAAAGATGATATAACGTGCAGAAATTACGACAAAAATGTGGATTGGCTTAACAGGCTTCTAAATTTTTTGTGATACACGTTTAAGCCGTGGTTGATACTATTTCAAACACAAAGTGTTGTTTTCGATTTTAAGGAAAAATAGAAATCTTGAGGTACTTCTTCTTCTGTTTGCAGTGAACCACCCTGTAGGTCATGTCAATTTCGAGTTAACACGATTAAACCGTATAACTCTTCACCGCTTTGGCTACCACTCACGTGACCAGAATCATTTGTTCGTCATGTGATTTCCTGCTTATTCTTCAGCTAGTATGCACAGCGTTTCTGCCGAAACTCGTGACTCAGGTGAGCCCTTTATATAAGACATCAGTTTAATATTCTTCGGCAGAATGTACAACAGGCGGGCTATGTAGATTAGTGTGATGATATAACGTGCAGAAGTTACGACAAAAATGTGGATTGGCTTAACAGGCTTCTAAATTTTTTGTGATACACGTTTAAGCCGTGGTTGATACTATTTCAAACACAAAGTGTTGTTTTCGATTTTAAGGAAAAATAGAAATCTTGAGGTACTTCTTCTTCTGTTTGCAGTGAACCACCCTGTAGGTCATGTCAATTTCGAGTTAACACGATTAAACCGTATAACTCTTCACCGCTTTGGCTACCACTCACGTGACCAGAATCATTTGTTCGTCATGTGATTTCCTGCTTATTCTTCAGCTAGTATGCACAGCGTTTCTACCGAAACTCGTGACTCAGGTGAGCCCTTTATATAAGACATCAGTTTAATAATCTTCGGTAGAATGTAAAACAGGTGGGCTATGTAGATTAGTGTCACAATAACTTCTTAGGTTTGTCTTCGATGACTCTTAGTTTCTTTCCCCCCACCGGAACTTGTGCAATGTAGCCACACACTAAATGTTGCCGTCTGGCTCCTATCACTTATGGTTTTCTCGTGTATGGTAATATCGCACTGTTGGCCAGGTTGGTTTTGAGCTCTTCCTGAGCTTGGAGGGGGGGCGTAACCAGCAGACGCATGATCCACGGCACCGATGCTAACTGACGAATATCCAGTCTTCTCTAACAGTACCCATCATGTGTGATGCTTCTTTCATGCTTCTTTGATTCAGTCTTCTCTAACAGTACCCATCATGTGTGAAGAATCTTTCATGCTGCTGTGATTCAGGAAAGGAGCTGAGTATGTTCTACGGTTAAAAAGGAAAGGATAGTACCTAAATGGTAATATTGCAACCAGACAACACTAATTTAGGAAAGTAAATTGGGGTATACTGAGGAATGCAGAGTTTCCATTCTTGACGGAAATCGTAACATAGTCTGAGATATTTGAATGATAGAAAACAGTAGAGAAAAGAATATTGTGTAAATATCGAGTGTAGCACATGATCTACAAGGGGTTCGAGGATCACTGGATTTAGCGTGAGTCATGGGTTCTGTCGACTGGTCAGTTACTGTGCTAAAAAGACCCGAAAATAGGTTAAATAACAAAATATTAGCATAAAGTTTACCTGAAGAAATATGAGCTTGGCTGCAGTGGGATAGAACGCATGGTTAAAATGTTAGCGTTAGCTGACGGATTCAGTTGGATTTACAGCCAGATAAGCTCTGGAAAAGTATAATTAACTGTTTACATCGAACAATCTATGTAGTTCATGAGAGGAGTAGGTTTACCGATAAATCTAACAATGCAGTTATTTAGAGGAACTTGTGCTGAAAAATAAAGGTCCAGCCATTCGATGCAACTGTGAGATGAATGTAGTTAAAACTGTTTGATCGGAGGCCAACTGGCACACCTACTTTGCTTCAAACACGTATTCGGATCTACTGTAGTTTTGAACATTTATTTGTAATTAAGGAGAACAGCGGTAGTTCAGGCTGTAAGGATGATCGCTGGTTTGTTCACTGAGCCGGACATAGTCTCCTCAAAAGGGGTAAAATCGTCATTGCGTTGTGTGCGTCGATGCAGTGTTGTTCAAGGGGTCGTTGTTGTTGCGCGAGCATGGGCTGATCTTGGGTCTATCCACACATGTCGACTTTGAATGGTCAAACGGCGTTCGACTGAGCATTCCTATTGGCTTTTTCGCTGACCTACTTCCTGAATGGTGACCTGAGCAGTGACTTCTTGGTGACCTTAAAACTTAACCTTCAAGGACCCGCCGTGTTTTTTGTTTGCTCCGGCAGTGAGTTCCGTTTCCTGGTTCATTAGTTTGACGGCCGAATCTGGCAGCTCTATCAATGAGTTAGCGTCCCTCGTTCGCAACGCTAGTGATACAGTTGATTGCTATATACCGGTTGGTTAGAAGAATCACGATGTGCTTTTTGCTAATTGAACGGACTTTTCAAAAGTTGGATATTTTCGACAGGTTGTTTCATAAAACTCGCTTCTTCATAAGACGAGCACGTCTACCACAACTGTGTAGGAATACATGTTCCTTAGCATGAATCTACCACCTGTGAATGAAATATATAATAGGAGAAATTCACTCAAAAAAGAAAGTGCAACGGAAATTGGGAAGATGTAGAAATTGTGGAAAAATGTGTGACAAAAGCTCTGTCACTATGCATAACTTTCAGTGGTAAACCCAGCAATTTACGCCTGAAGTTTCTTAAATTTCATGGACCATGTTCCGTCTCTATTGAACAGTGGCCATCCGGTAGGTTGGCTTATCCGGTAGATTAGCGCGACGAAACAACAGCTAGATCAAGATAGTGTAAATCGCTATTTGTATTGGAATAACAACCTACCTGACAGTAATGAAAACCAGCTCCGTGTCTCGGTATGCAAACTGCCTTCTCGAAGAGCACCACAAATTCCAGAAGTAATTTTGAAGTGTGGCGAGCACAACTAATCTCTCTGTAGCCCATGGTGATGGGAATTTTCTTCTTGTGACCTGGTGAGAACTATAAAAATGGTGAACAGTTGTTATTGATATTCACCGGAAACTTTGATGCTGAAATTCCCATTGTCACTACTTACTTATTCGAGAAGTCAAGATTACGGAAAATTATACCATGAAAGCAGCGGTCAGCACCCTCAAAAACAAGGATTGCATTTGTTAAAATCAGTGCAATTTGGGTTCAAGTGGAACATGAGGTTGACGGAGCCGCGTTTAAATGCTGAGCCCCAAGAAGGGATGAACGGGTCTTGGACTTTTGAAGAGATTTCAGCAAACTTGTGAGTAGTTTCCTTCATGAAAACATACTGTGATATCTCGAATATCGTAGGAACTGAAACATGAGGTGGCCTTTGGGCAGCACATTCAGTTCAAAAACATCATAAACGAGAGCTTCACACGAGTCTCCTGTGAAAGCCGAATTGATTTACAAATGAATGTAGCTGTCGTAATTAAGAGCTTGTTTCTGGTTCGCAGATTTGCTATCTCATTATAAGCCCAGGAAAAAACCCTGATGTATACTTGATTTTTGAAAGTGTAAACGCTTATTACTTGACACCGACTGCGTAGTCGTTGTGAAACGCTGATGGTAGGGAATCCGCAAAAATGACGTTATGACATTTACCTAAATCGTCACTGAGTTTCTTCGTAGACATTGAGGCAGGACTGTTACAGAAATATCGAGCGGTGCCATCAGTTTGCACATTTGCCCTCCCTTCTCCATGCTTTGTTGAGTCTGTCCTATTTCCCACAATATTTATTCCTTGAAATCCTAGGTTTCAATTCCACTGGCGTCCATAAGCTACAGAACTAGCATCATTACATTTGGTCAACAAGTAGTGGACTTATTCTAAACGGTATGGTTAGTTCTAGATGTTTTTCGCACGGCTTACTCATGGAAACTGAAAGCCTGTTCTCTTGAGGGCATTCTTCTTATTGTCCATCAACTTCACAAGTCGAGCGGGAAAATATGTGGGGCTATACTGAACAATTATTACATGCCAGCAAAAAAATTTGGTGACCAGGTTCAGCCAACAAAACCATCGAGGTGCAATCAAAATCAAATGCCGTATGCGGCGGAAATATGTGGACTCGGGCTACAATACTCTACAGGGCCTTTTTGTGCACAAGCTCGCTGTAAACAACTGAATCGCTGGTAAGCGAACAGCCTTCATATTACCACACCCTTCCTCAGGGGCGCACTTCAACATACAAAAATTTCAACTAAATCTGGTGATGCTGGCAACAGAAAAATTAAAGCAATCGTACTTGTCACAACAGAAGGAAAGCAATAGTTTTGCAGAGCGAAGGGATTTCAAAAGTATTCCTATTGGTTATGTCACACCATACTATCGACCAGATGAGAACAAAGAAATGAGTTCATATAAAAGTGGTGATACCTCTTCGACTATCACAGACTGTGTATGTCCGATTTCCAATCCAATGAAAGATAAAACGTTCTGAGCTTAAATTATGTTTACTCATATTGTACGCCATTCTGCTGTTGCTATGTAATCGCGTAGTGGTATATAATTTTGTGCCGTGTGTTTTTAGTGTAAGAAGTCTGCCTTCGTAATGTTAGCGCAAACTAACGTAAAATCAGTCATTTTGACTAAATGGTCATCATTTTGATGGAAATGGATGAGTGTGGTACTGTATCTAATCGTTCTGAGACCCCAGGTGACCTTGACAGGACTCTCCTACAGAATGGTGCTAAGTATCACCCCATTACCACCCGAAGGGACCAAGAACGTAGCGTCAAGATCGAAACGATATTTGGACAGTCTGACGTGCAACTGCATCTTTTTCTGTTTTGTTAGGTAATCCACGGAGACATTATCTACAAAAACCAACACATATTTGAAACCGCCACAAAACGTGTCCAGATGTCGGACGCAAGTATACCGAGACGCTGACATCACTGATGCCCTTGTGAAGCATTTGAAGATATCCTTTCAAGGAAAGATGAAATATAACCGTATCCTGATTGTTCTTTTCTGAGACACAATCATTTTGTAGTCTTACATCTGAAGTACTTCAATTCTGGCCGTGATTCAGCTCTCCGTAACTGGACTACCAAGCTGCGTTTCCATCATTTCATTCCAATGATACTAAATGCAAGCAGTTTCTTGCGTACCTTATGCATAGATGGTTAATTTTCTGAACAATAAAATGAAATCAAAATGATATCCAGAACAAACCAATAACACCCGAGCAATAAAAACATAATTTCAATTGACGAAAACACCCTGCTCAAAACATGTCAAAACATAAGGCCTCATTCGACTCCAATAATCATGTTAACAAAGTTTCGGACTGATGATTCCATCAAGCCTGTTGTTTATTGCCAAATATTATTTTATTTGTTTTTTGTGTAATCAAATTCATTTTTTGATGCCAGCCCGCTCACACTTCAAGAAAAGAAAACATTACGTAAGCCCGCACCCACAGAAGAATTTTTTTATCCAGGTAAAAGCCATTGTTTTTCTCTGCCAGTCTACCACTTTCAATAAATATCGACCGAGATTCATGTCCTCCTCATGCCTTCCGAGAGACAGAGAGAGAGAGAGTTGCACACAAAAGCCATGCACCAATCAATGGTGAACGCAAATTTGATCGTCTAACCAG
>NW_008751845.1:1013867-1034757 GCF_000715545.1 Opisthorchis viverrini
GTCGCAGTTACAAGCTGTTTCATCTAGTG
This sequence comes from Opisthorchis viverrini, assembly GCF_000715545.1. NCBI lineage: Eukaryota > Metazoa > Platyhelminthes > Trematoda > Opisthorchiida > Opisthorchiidae > Opisthorchis > Opisthorchis viverrini. The sequence goes on from NW_008751845.1 coordinate 1,013,897, forward strand.
AGTCACATTGCCCAGAAAACCCGCGCCGGAGAACTCCCTCTTCCGATGGGAGTTCTCTTCGGAAAGTATGTATTATGATCAATCAATGACTTTACATTCGACGTACCATAAGACAGCACACTGGTAGTATTCTACCCAAGACTCTGGAGAACTTTTAGAAGTGTGTGCGAGTCTTTATGTCCCACGGCATGCAGACTTCTCAAGGAGTTCGTATCTTCAAGTTATCTTTTGAGAATTAAAGTAACGTTTATCTCTATTATCTACATTTTTACTTAGTCCATCTGGCTGTCAGTAGTTTTGTCTTGATTGCATGCACTCACGGACATGGGAAAATATAAATTCCGATTTTGAGTTCTGATCACTGTTTGGTATCCAGTTGCTGCTTTTGATAATGCTTCTCCGTGAGAACAAAAAAACACCTGGTCTACTTTACTGGTTAGCCAGGAAGTTTTTGATTTTCTAGCAGAATGCAAAATTTCAGACCGTATCAAACCATTGGTTTTATGCCTCTAGATTAAACCAGTAGTGATCTACACCCGATTTCACTTTCAACAATCTTTTACTAAAAAGCACGTGTGTAACTCATCACTGACCATGTCTGTGACTGTGGAACTTATTTTCAACATGTCTTGCGACTGATCTGGGGAAATCGACCAAAAAGATGCAATTTTTCCATCTTCCCTCCTTACCTCCGTATGTTTTCTATAGAATAGGCCTATTCTGAATTTGTGATTAAGTTCTCCAGTAGAAAGTTGTAGTGAATTATCAGAAAACCAGTCAAGGGTTGTCTGATGACGCCATTCTCTCTTGAGGACGGAAATCGATCGATCGAATAGAACCCGAATAGATACTGAGAAGGCAGCCTTAAATAGGTTTTCTTAGGTAGTCGTAATGAATCTTGATAATTTTTTACCTAAAATTGTCGTGAAATCATCAGTTACTACTAGAGAATACTCTACTTCCGACTGGAGAATTTGACGTTAACCAATAGTTGCCAGTTGTGATGAAGCATTCCCCAATCTTCTGACTTAGTCTCAGGATTGCTCATTGTGAGAAGTTATTAAAAGTCTCAGATTTTCTATTCTTCTTGCTTATATTTGAGCAACCCTACTGTATCTCCGCTCTCGCAGATTTCTTGGAGCCTTAAGGTAGTTGCGCGCCAAACATTCGGTTCAGTTAAACCACTATTGTTGTTATTGTTACTTTCCAATTACTGGAAAGATAGTGGCTTAAGCAAGGAAGTACCAGGTGCGTAAGCGACAGTGTCTGGTCCTCGAACAAAAGGTATCGTTTGCTTTTTGGCTTACACTCATGGCTGTGAGTAATTGCGCTCAAAGTGGCTGGTTTTCTTAGTTGGATCCGTATCACTCCAGAAACTTTATTAATTCAGAACCACGCGGAAGAATTCAACTGAGCTCTGTTCAATAATACTAAGTGCTACCCTACAAGCCACAATAGTGCGGACTGAACGTTTGTAATATATTTGAATCCGTCACTGGTTATATACCACGTCCGCCCGCTTAACTGAGAGCTTTTGACCCAGTACATAGAATTCGCTGTTAAACTATGCTCTCCCAGGTCATATCAAAGCGGATTCAATAGGTTATTCAATTTCCTACCCAAAATACGCAGCTGTCACCAGAGTACCCCATGGTTTTTGGGAGCTCTAAGCCTAGTACTCGTCCTCTCAAGCCGGGAGCCGTTACCTTACACTTGTGGGTCAACCGTCCTTCCAGTTGACTTCCAAACCAGCGTGTACTTCGACGATACCAGACTATATGGTGTATACCATTTAAAAACTTTGTGACAAAGCAACGTGCTGTTGTCACATGCCTGTTAAACCCGATCGTTATGCTCGATAACATTGTGGACTCGTCTTAAAAGACCATTCTAATGTGCAAGCAACGGAGGCGTGCATACCATTGTTTAGCTAATTATGTGTGCATGTTTTGACAACAGAGCCGTAATTGTCATTCCGAATTACCGATCCATTCATTCCGCTGGTTATAAAGCCATCAATGTCTGACGGGACGTACTTGGTCAAATAAAGAATTTTTTGTCAACGCTGAGACTATCGGAACAACTATGAGACACAAAGCCTGTCGGTCATTATTTCTTCTCATGACCGAACTGTGTGGCAACTTGCTAATGAACGTAGCTTATGCATCAGTAGACTTTCCGTCCCGAAATATTACATCAGATTCGTAATATATGCATGAATTTTACAAGAAAATCCTTAGTTATCAGCGTTTCCAACGCTGACTTAAAACGACCAAATATTGGTGTTGAATGTATCCACGACAACCATCCAAGTAAAAAAATCTTTCACAATGCACAACAAGTTGTCATTATGTAGCGTGACTGAGTGCTCTCGGTTCTATCTTTCACATGTCAAGGAGCATCACTTGAGGTTGTGAAGAATTTTACATGCCTCGGTGGTTGTATGAACTCTGGCGGAATCGTGTCAGTCTCAAAGACCGAAAGTGCATTTTCTAATTTGCGTCATTTGTAGTGTCAAAGGGGCAAATCACTGGGTCTCAAGGGTGGCGTGTACCAAGCTACAATAAGGGTCGCGTTGTTTCATGCTAGCGAGAAGGCCTCTTCGGACAAATGATGTAAGTTGCCCTAAGATTTCTGTCTCCTATGGCGTAGTGGGGTATTTAGAAAACGGGCGTTTGGTTGTGCAATATGTACTACAATCAGAAAAGATCTACAGCACCATGAACTAGGATGGCTCGGCCATGTGCTACGCATGCCAAAACACCGTCTACAGAGACCATTGTTGTTCTCCGTGCCTCCTTCAGAAAGTCGAGGACCGTGTAGGAGACTGTGAAACAAATGTTGATGAGTTTGAGTATGGCTGGGGCAGTCTGCCTTTGTGTTGGGGTCCCCGTGACCCCTCCTGTGCTTGGCGGAAGACTGCAAAAAACGCGGCTGGCCGATGTCACTAGCGTTGTTGTTGTGAGTTTCTGTCTGATTGAGCGCTTGGAGATGGCACAAACTCAAAATGTTCGTAACAGGTCCTCTCCCTTATCTACTCTTTTATCTTCTTTCCACTCTAAATGTTGAAAGATAATTTGGTAAGCTTTGTGGTTGTATGAAAGTACATTTTCAGTGTCAAAACTGATCGTTCTGTCTCTGGGAATGATGATGACCATTATTTTAAATTGTTCTCACAAATAGTTCCTCACAATATCCAAATAGGTGTCAAAGGTTGAAATGCTAGATCGTTTAAATTTTCATACCTGAAAGCCTGTTGATTGGAGTATGAGAAGTATACATCTTAAGAATTACTCAATCGGTTTTTTTCAAAAGGTGTTGGTCTGAGAAGGTCTAAATTTTTGCCAATGGAAAATAAAAAACAAACGATGCTTTAAGAAGCACGCACTGTTTTATGTCTGGATTGACCAAAAATATGGTACAACCGATTAGAGAGTTTCATTGACACTTCTAAAAAAATTTGAACACACTTTGGAAGAAAGAACTGTATCTGACAATAAACCAGCAAGAATGCTTAACACCAGTACGTTTCTCACATTCAGAAAGTGATTATCGGGCTGGATTGTTCATCACTTTTTTTGTTGCTTTCGGCTTGTAGCTCACGATTCGCACGTTTTACTTGAGTTAAAAGGCTTCCTCAGAACCGAGAGGCGAACCCTGGCAAGTAGGAAAGCTTTGACCATGTCCACTTAGACAGCGTTTATTCCAGTTGCGAACTGAATTACAGACGGTACCACAAAGATGACTTTATTACCTTGCTCTTCTCAGCATCTGCGAATTCAGATTCTGTCTGCAAATAAAACAAACTATCTAATTTCCTAGCTCTGGCTCAAGAAAATTAATGACCACCATTTTTTTCAGGTCAACTGGGCAGTGTTAGTCGGGCAGAAAACGAGCGAAGGGTAGTAAATTAAATTTTTAAGCGAAAGTTGGGAGACACTCGGGGTATGGCGTGGAGGAGTGGAGTTGGAGGAAAGTGGTTTTCATCTAAGATTTCTTGAAAACTGAAGAAGCAGTTCAAAAAGACGGGTAAAATATCTGTTGAAGAGAATCACTGAATTGGGTGTTTTTATGGTGTAACAGACGGGCGCAAATCAAGCCCCAGAATGAGATTGATTCATTAAGTTCAAAAACAAGCAGTTTTCTACACACATAAGTGCCAGGCTTCCCGTCTGCGAGATGGTAGCTTTAGAATTCATATTTTGAACATTAATACGAACATCGTTGTATCATGGTTCCAAGCTCGATTGCTTTGTCAACGTTGCGGAAAGTGCTCTGTGTTTGATAAAAAGGCTTGATATTCTTTTTTAAAAAGGCCTAAAAAACGGGCCCGCAAATGACAATAACAATAGCAGTGCAGATGTGGTTCAAACGTAATACGACGTCGTACGCCTAAAAAGTAGAATGAAATGAATAATGAATGCGTAATTCATGCAGTTCGAGTACAGTGGAGCGTTGATAAGTTTCTAGGCTACGGAAAGCCATAATTAATATTCACTTGAAGCGATTATTGTAGTAAAATGTGTAATCAAAATATAAAAATGTCCACCAGCTCCCGGACCACACAGCTCACACTGTGACTGCATCGTTGGTCGACGCTTCTCACAAACCCTGAAGGACTCTGGTGTTATTTGAAGGCCTCTGGGGAAATAAACCACCTTTTTATAGGTATTGCATTACTCTACACAGGAAGTGTAATTTTTGAAAAAAAAACAGGTTTCATACATGAGTTGAATTACACTCATTTTAAAATGTGAAAGATTTAGGAGGGACCGACAAAGAATACTGGTGCTTCGAGGGCTCACCTCTCTTCCTCTTGGGGATTTGGAATGAATTTGCCGTTCCAATCTCACGAGATCAACACAATGATATAACACACGGATCCACTAAATCAAGCAGTTGTGAGTGCGTTCCAGAATGAAGAATTATGGATTCCGTTGTCTGCATGTTATTATCACAACCATCAGCATATAATCAGGCAGTCAGAAAATACATTTTGCTTTATTTCGGTCCGTCGTGAATGCCGGACGCTTGCGAAAAACCTTGTTAGATGTGTTGTTTATGCACATCATATTATATGTCCTTCCGTTGTTGACTTGAACTGGTACACTAGTGATCTTATTTCCTGCATTTCTTTGGTAATTGATGGTACGCTGTGTCGTAAGCTGCAAAAATTTCCTTAGTAGGTTAGCCTAAAGGAACTCCAATAATGTGGCCGCCTCCGCCACCCTTTTTTGACTTGCAGCAGTGATTAATGAAAACCTGTCAAAGCTGTTTTTGTTTCAGTGAAAAGGCAGAGAAAGCGTTGCTGAAATAAGTGAAAAAAGCTCAAAACTAAAATGAACTTACTGCACACGAGTTAGATGCAGTTTAGATGGTTGAAAGTTTTTTTTATGGTACTCACAAAATTTGTACCCATGAAGAAGAAAGTGTAACACACTGAAGATGATGCAACGGCATCCTGATTCGGACTTATAACTTACCTCGAGATCATTCAAGACTACTGCAAAAAAGTAGAATTTATGGGGGCCGACATGAATAGAGCAATGCAGAGCTAAGCTATTCGTGACATTCAAGGTCTTGTCTAGTTACTAATGCATTCCTTTAAAAGCCCTTGATTTAAGATCTTTAGGCACGCCATAACTCAACCGGAACTGACGGACCGAACTCGTTAACTGTCATTGTGTAATTAAATGTGTGCTCTGAATCGGTCATTGCTTCAGGTGACCTGAAAGTTGCGTAAAATGCGGTGATCCAATCAATTAATTTATTTATTATTTTTTAGTATTTGTTTTATATATATATATACCTGAAATCGACCGCAAATGACAAATTGGATCTTTACTGGTCGGTTGTTGTCGACACAGTCAGTTACTGAACAACAGATAGTGACTTTGAAAAAAGGATCCTATTCCGGACCGTCCAGATTGATCTTCTTGTCACTAGTTGGAGTTTCTTGTAATTCGCACCTACAAGGATGGTTTGACCTTCTGCCCACCTCACCCTCTACTGCTCAGCTTACCTTCGAACAAAGAGCACCCTTCTTGCTCGTTTATCTAAGGTTGCGGACGATTTGATGAAGTTGTTGATTGATTCGACTGTGATTGTGAAATTATTTCCGATTGAATGCGCTCGTTTTCTTTTTTTTAAATGAACTTTTTATTAAGGCATACCCGGAACAGTCTGACAGGGAAAGCATTGTCCATTTATTCCACTACCCATTCTCGTGTATCATGCACCCTGATAATTTTTGTCACAGTAATGAGACTCCGTATTCAAGAAATACACTCATTTGCAATCAGTTTAGGTTTTCACGAGAGACTTAACTGAATCTCTCATTTGTAATATTCTACAAATGAATGTGCTGCACACAGGCCGCCTAATGATTCAGTTGGCACGATATTCGAGATATCGCAGTGTATTTTCATAAAGGAAACTACTCACAAGGTTGCTGAAAACTCTTTGACAGCCCACGACCGGTTTCGGTCTCCAATTTGGGTTCAAGTAGATCATAAGGTTGACGGAAACTCGGGGACTGCGCCTACCCGGTGAGCCCCAAGACGGGCGAAACCGGTCGTGGGCAGTCGAAGAGTTTTCAGCAACCTTGTGAGTAGTTTCCTTTATGAAACTCCGTATTCTTCGTCTAACTGCTTCCCGCTGGCATGTTCGTCTTGGTTGAATCCTAAGCAGATTAAATTCATTCGTTGCAAGACTTCCGTTCAACGAGCTTTACTGAGCAATGACCTTGGTAGGTTTCCGTGTTAGTTATAGGAGATGATTTGGTGTGACAGACGGTAATGAGTAGTATGACGAGTCCACGCTAATGATGGGAAAGGCGAGTAAGGTTAATTGTGCACACCATATTATTCAATGGCTGTAACCGACTAGAAGTTGAAGTGCTACTAATCAATCTTCCATTGACCATTGGATTGCAACTCTCTCTTCGTGAGAGGCAAAAAAATGACGCCAAGTTCAGACTTGGCGTAAACGGGATACTGCGCCGCTGCATTTAGATAACCGTGTCCAGTCTGTTTGTGTCGACGGTGAACTCGAAGATGCTTGATACGCTTTGCGTTGCAATGACCGATTCAAAATATGAGTCTGATTCCACTCCACCAACCTCCCCCAAGTAAACGCCACCACATCATAAGCACCACTATTCAGGTTTTCATTGTTCTAAATCGGATGAGATAGCCCTCCAAACCACTGGATGCCAATCTTTCGCCAAAATGCATACTGTATTGCAATAATGACTATTTCAAAAACGCTGGCAAAGTTTCTCAGGCGATTTTCCTTCAAGTAAACGAAAGACCCACTTTTCCAGTTTGCATAAACGAGGTTTTATACGAGGTGAAGGTTCCATCTTATGCAGAAAACTTTTGTGCAGTGGCAGATTATTCCTGCGCTCAAAGAACCAGCAATGCACCATGGGATTCCGAAACCCTTCTCGACAGATCGGCTGTTCATACTTGGCCTTTAGACAAGCACGGGCAGCTCGGCATCCACCAGCGTCCTTGTTGTCTCACTGGGCACTCTAAGTCAGTGCTCAACCGAATCAAGTTGGATAAATTTTCATAAAGGAAACTACCCACAATGTTGCTGAAAATTCGTCGACAGCACGCGACTGGCTTTGCCCTTCTTGGGGCTCATCAGATAGGCGCAGTCCCCGAGTTTCCGTCAACCTTATGATCTACTTGAACCCAAATTGCACTGTGTTTCGCCTACCTGATGAGCCCCAAGAAGGGCAAAACCGGTCGTGGGCTGTCGAAGAGTTTTCAGCGACATTGTGAGTAGTTTCCTTTATGAAAATTTATCTAACTTAATTCGGTTGACGATGGTGTATCAACTGTACACTCTCAGGGCTTTTTTATAGACATTTCACATGAATGAGCTGTTTAAAGTATCTTGTTATTCAACTCATTCCAAGGTCATTCATGGCAAATAAAAAATCAACCGTTAGTTTTGATTTTCCACTAAATACTACATAAACAGAGGGTTGAGGTTCTCCTCTCTGGCAGTTTTAAGGAAAATATATGGCAACGATTATGCCACAAGATTTGAAGGAACGTCCTAACTATTCGCTGAAGTTGGAACAGTAGATTTGGTACAAACTTATTCATACAAGAAAGCTTGAAAACAGAGTATGGGTCAGGGAAGACTCTACCACCTGCAAATTGCTCCGTCACGGGTAAGAAGTGCGACGCGTTGAGTACCATCCTTATTAAAAATCTGACCATTATATTTATATATTATATATATCTTTTATATTTTTTTATTTATGTTGTTTTGTAATATATAGATATATTATATTTATATATTATTTATATTTAATTGTACAACTCCTAAACATTGATCGACCTGTTATACTGACTTCTTATATCTTGAATTCCTCTCCTCCTACAGTTGCTGTCAATCCTGGCAAGGCACACCGACCCTCGCTGCTGAGAACATCCACAACGAACAAGAATTCGGATGGTAATCCCAACGAAAAAACCAGTTTGATAGAACTGACGGATGAAGAAGAGATTTAGGGTCCAGTGGGATCAGAGTTGGCCCACAGCATGAGTTGAAATGTGATACAAAAGACCAGATGCTCATAATTCGTCTTTCGCCTTTTCATGTCCAAACGTTGACTCTAAAGTTGTGAAAACTCAACATCGGCCTCATTAAACCCAAAACAAATGGTATAAACCTTTTGGTATCAATCAGACAAATCACAAGCCTGCACGAGTTGAAAGACCTTGTGTACACTTGTATACAAACTTTGAAACTTTTGAAATAGAATCGGCTTGATGCCTAACAATAATAGGTTTATTTTTGCTGTTTGTTGCTCGGAGGTTCTTTTTTTGGGTGGAAGATGCTGCCTAATGAAGTTGTTAATGATTCCCGATGAACAAGTGGGTGCGCTGTCAATTCCAAGATGGTCGAAAAATCGCACTTTTGAGCACCTCAAGAACATAATTGTTTCAATACTACAATATTTACTTTTGTTTCTAGGCATTCAAACTATCTGCGAAACAGTTAAAATTAAGTAAAACACCATAAACAAGGGATTCAGGTGGGTTCTGAGTAAGTCACCCGCAAAACCAAATTGGTTTACAAATAAGTGTATTTCGTTCGGGTTTATGGAGCTTATTTCATCGAAAATTGTTTACTATAGCAAATGGAAGACGTGGATTTTTGTGCATTGTATGATGTCAGATTGTCGTTGGCGTTAAAAAGGGCGTGCTCACCAATAAAGTCCCCAGTAATGGTGAAGAAATTGTACTACCTGGCGGCTAAAACGTTTGTCAAGGGACAGAAAACAAAAAGCTATCGCTTCGGTGAATTACAATTATGTTGACCGCAAAGTGCATCGCGATAATACGAATCCAGAAATTAGTCTTTTTTGAATGTGATACGGCTTGAGTCGTAGAAGGAATGAAGCATTAAGCAGGGAACAAACGCAAATTTATCGCTGCCTAAGTTGGAAAAAAACTCGAAAGTTTCATAGTGCAATATGTAGTTTATGTATACAACACACACTATAATGTATAGGTTTCCCACGAGTCACACAATACCCACGGAAAACAAGAGTTAGAGGATGAGTCAAATAGATGTTTAAAAGCTAGCTTATCCAGAAAGATGCACCGTGAACTGATCGTCATTCTGCGAATCTTAGGCCTAAATCTAAGCCGTGCCAGACAACAGGAACTCACAAGTTTTGTCCAACACGGTTCGTTTTTGCGTCCGAATACAAGGGATAAGTTCTGATTTAACACAAGAAGTTATGTACTCACGCGAGAAAACTGAACCTCGTGTTTATGATATTCTTCAAATGAATGTGCCACACAAAAGATGCCCCATGTTTCAGTTGGCATGATTTTCGAGATATCGCATTCAGTTTATGAATATCGGTAAGTCCCCCAAGAAAACCAACTTTATTTGCAAATGAGTGTATTTGTCGAAGTCAGTCCAATTCAGGTTCAAGCGGTTGATAGAGTTGATGGAAATTAGAGGAATGTGCTCACCTAATGATCCGCAAGAAGGGCGAAACCGGTCGTCGACTAGTGTTCATTAACCTTGTGAGTACTTTCCACTGTAAGTCAAGTATTTTTGAATATCACGAACTTAACGTTTAACTCGCTACAGGTCGCAAACTGACAGGTCAGCGTTGCAATTCGTTTCATCCTTCAGCGCCACGTGGTGTTGATTATGTATAAAGGCTGTCGATGTGGAAAGTTTTTCTGGGTGTCCAGTAACCAGGCTTGAAATCGGCACGGAATCTGCTACTGAGGTTTCATGAATGTGATCACATATTCGCAAGCACGCAACAGGAGCTAACAGCCACTACTGATCTCACCATTCGGGCTGTACAACTTGGACGAGTTTAGCTCACCTTAGTTACTCCAACTCCGAGGTAGCTAATTTTGAGGGAGTGTTGGCTTTCCGTTGCGGTGACACTTACATAAACAAAACAACTCTCTCTTCCTGAGTAGCGAAACACATTCGATAATATCTGATGCGTTCCATAAGAGTCAGCTAGTGGTCGGTCCAAGTACAGTATCATCAGTCGTAAGACATCTGCTTAGCGGAGGCCATTCATTTGACCCAGCAAAACACTACTGTTTTGAGGTGCAGTCAAGCACACCGAAATTTAGCATTCACTGAGGCATGGCCTAACCTGAGACAGCCGATTCTGTATGCGGAAAAATTATTGACTCAGAAAATCTGCGATTGCCTCAGGAAACGAACAAGTCATTTTTGTTTGTCGACTTATCCATAACATACCTAGTAGATGGCAGTTTCGGTTTACCCAAAATATTTTGATACTAGCGTCCTTTACGTAAGTTATTTCAATATTGGAAGCGGGGATATGTAGTTACAATATCGTTGAAGCATCGAATGGTAGCCATCCTAAAGTTTTGTGGATGGTCATCATGCAAAGCTTGAATATATCCATTAGCATTCGGTGAGAACTGCTGGACCGATCTTTGCAATATTATATCACACATATCGATTACCCGGACCAATTGACTATATATATTTGTATATTGTATATGTTTATGTTATTGCCTGGAATCTGAGTTGGATTCGCATGTCGGTTTCACCTGATTCGCCGAGCGCCTGTGCATATTAGATCAATGGAGAACGATTTTCGAAGAATGGCCACGTGCAAATAACTGATACCGATGGGAAACCACGGATGTAATTTCTGCTTTAAAAAAACCCATAAAGCGTTTTTGTAGACCTCAAGATGGACTAATATTTTTGGCGTGGCAGTGAGCGCAAAACTTAGTCATCTATATCAGCCGTCCGACTTTGTTCGTCAAATTCATCTGCGTTTCGAAGTGAGGCAGCCAATGTCTAAAATTCCTGGACATAACGATGTTTTGAATGGGAAGTACATTACTGGTCAATTCCGACTGTAGTGACCAACGAGACAATAAACCAATCATTGGTATTATGATTATGACTAAAGCATTCAGCAGCACTGGTAAGAAAGTGCAATTAACTTACCTTAGGCACATCCTCAGTGCAACTTTGGTCGTGTGTGTTCGCGTAATCAGCTAGTCCAATTGTACTCAGGCACATGCGTCTTATCTTTTCTTTCCCTCTTTCTCTCCGTTTAGTATACATATTTATGGTGGAGCTCTGAAACAGTACTGGTTGAGCGAAGATAAAGCTGTACCTGAAACCGTTTGACGGAAAGCTGCTTCTAATAAGTGAATCAAGGTCAAATTCAGACGGACCACACCACCAACAGCTGAGAGGATATAGATCGGCTACTGAATGCTGCTCGTTCTGGAATAACTGTACGGAGTCCGATGGCGTGATTCTACACTTCTTTTAGTCTCGCTATTTAGGGACACAAAAATTTCGAACGACTATCCTGGCAACCGCGAAGCTATCAAATCTCAGTGTAGAATAAGCTCATCAAAACACCAGCTGGAATTCCCCTCAGGAAATGCATCTTACGATTTTGATTCCCGCTAGAAAGTACTATCCACAACACTGCGAGAATGTAGACTCCCTGATTTTTGGAAGCCACCATCAACTAGATTTGAGCACTGGATTTGCGGCAATACTATTTCTAGGCTTTTACGCCTGTGGAGAGTTTGGTGTGCACGAGGCCTGGTGAAGAAAATTTGTGCCGAGAAAGAAGCTGAAAAGAATAAATAGGCAAAAGACCCAAGAGTTGCAAAGTCTGCTTAATTGCTGCGCTTTCAAAAATCGCAAGGTGCCAATAGTGACCGTAACATTCAGTGATAATGACGTATTACTCATTGCTACGAAATCGCTGGACCAAACACCAAGCAGCTGTCAAAGTGGTCAACTCTCTCATTCGGATACACGCTAATCGTCAAGCTCAAGAAGATCAAGTCACCTGATCAGTAATTACAGCCAAATAACAATTATTCACAGCATGGATTTTTGATAAGAATCTTGAAGCATTTTAGAACGTTTCTGTGATCTTTCACCAAGGCTTTGTGAACTGAATTGATAATACACTGGTGTACAATGTTGTCGTTCCGGTAACAAGAAAGCACGCTCATAAGTAGCATTCCACAAAACGAGGAAAGATGAGAATACGACGATAAGAATCATATAATCTCAGGCTCATACCTCGGAGTCTCATTCAGTTTTGAGCACACTAGGCGCGTGATTCGACACTGATATGCATATATAAATGCGACCCAATATGTTGCAGCTTATGTAGTAGCTACCAGTCGCTAATAGCCTTTACAGTTGCTATCAGCAACAGCCAAGTTTTGTTTCAGATACGGGAAAACCGTCTAACTGTAATCCTACCAATCAGAAGTTGAACAAGTCTAATAAAGAAAATCCCGCATTGGTGTGAACTTTGGATGCAAACGTATACTGGTAAACCTTGCGTAAATGGAGACAAAATACGACAAATCTTTATGCGCCACATATCACATAGAACCAGAAAGCCTACTGGACTTTCAGCTGTGACTGTCCAATTCTGCTGCGAAATCCGTCTGGTATTATTTCAAATTATCTTGTAAGTGATCTCCAGTACCCATTGACCTCTCTTCTACACAATCGCCACATTATGTAAAACAGTCGTGGGGACGAAGTTCTGTGCACTTTTGACTACTGGCTACCATTCTACTGTCCCATTATCCAAAGTCTACAAATATAATACCTAGTCAGTTTGTAGCTACAATAAATAAAAACTAAATGAACAGGGTTCCATCACTCCAACATACCATACAATTTCTTGCATAGTCATCACGTTCTCCGTCCTCAAAGCAACACTTCGCAAGAATAGTTGAGAGTAAAGGAGAAGCTTGGTAGAATTTCAAAATGTTTTTCTCACTGGGATTGCTGGAGAAAGGGTGAGAAGTGCTAAACCAACCGAAACATTTCAGATCCTTCCAAATCAAATTTCATTTGTAACCTGACGAATTTCGGCAGACTTCATGAAGGTGAAATAGAACGTTTTACTCTCCAGCAGTAGAACTCCTGCCTTTCTCTATTCAGGAATATCAGTGATTCTCGCACAATGGTGGCGCATAATGGATCTAATTAATATTCATCCCGTAGGTGTAGTCAGTCAATATGAGCACGCTGAAAAGTTCGCTCAGATCTTTTGTCATTGGACTTCATCTGTAGAGTGAATTTCATTGACCTCTAAGATGATTTGAACTTTCGTCTTGTACTTCAAGGTTAGATCTTTGGGTTATGGGTGGCTGGTTGGCAGTTTGTTTTGCTCGCATATTACGCCCCTCATCCTTCAGTACCAGAATCCACCTCACTTGGACACGTGTTGACTGTCACCCCGAAGTAACAGCCGGACGTTTCACTATTCGTGTGAAATATGCCCCACTCCGAGCTTGTTACTGGTATAAAGCTTAGTCATCATTCGCTAGCCGGGAGGCTACCTGTCCAAGTATTCCAGAAGGTGCTTCGAATGCCCACTGCTGGTGACTTTTAACGAGGTTGAAAGAGTTGTGATTTGCGTCTTGTTTTTTTCGATACTGGCTGGCATAGCTTCTGGTGAAAAATCCTGATTAAAACTTCAAAATTTACCCACACTATAAATAAAATATAAGATTAACTTTCTTTCGACTATCGTATAAGATTGCGGATTGATTGGACCTTCTGAATGGGGACCACTCTTCGTTTTAGGCTAAGTTGACCAATTCCAGCAATCAGTTTCCATTTAAACCAGTAAGAATAGTGTAAGGGCTAATTTCATATCTCATGCTATTGCCTCACTATGTATGAATAATGCCGCGAAGGCTAAAATAAGGGTCATAAATTACGGAGAGTTCAGGGAGAATCGGCCCCTTCGCCCTAAGAGTGTCATTCTTTTACCAAAGAGGTCTGCATAAAACTGTTTGTTCCGAAATTTAAAGTTGAATATCTTGCATTTGAGAGGATTTACTATCTATAAAAAGGTTGGTTTTGCTGAAAAGCGTAGAAGAAACCATGGTGTAAAATTGGTGGGTGGATACTTGAGGTGGGCGGATGAGTCATACGAAAACTCGATAGCACTTCAGATGGAAAGGCTAGTGTTGAGTAAAAAATCTTTTCTACATAGAGTGGCCAGTGTCTGTAGCTGTTTCAGTAGCTCTTTCGTGGATATTTTCTAACACAAAAACATTTGCAAGTTTGTCAGAGTGGTGAAGGGGGCCATGTGAATGTTACAATAAATAACATGTGGGATGAAAGATGGATCAGAGTGACCGATCTCTATATCTGTATGGGGCTTTGGTACCAAAAGTTTGCAGCAAACTCTGCGGGTGGAAAGGAGCTCTGTTTCCTTCGACGATTCCAAGACACAACGAAACTAGGGTCTGTATCTTGATGAATAAATAAGCCGGAAAAAATCACTCGGACTGTTTGGGCGCCGTTACTCAAGCTGAACGTTTGGCCTATCCATTTGGTGGTGTTGGTACAGTATGTTGGAATTTTGTGGCACCATATTTCTAGGTTTTCGCCACCCAGCAGCGTTCAACCGCCGTCAATAAACTGAAAGATAAAAGTTTGACAAAGTTAACGAAGATAATAAAACTGCAATAAAATAGATTCTGGGGTCAGATCTTTGAAGAGCTCTTTAGAGAAATGGAGAAGACTGAAAGAAGAAAGAAAGAAGAAAGAACATCCGGAAATGAAATTTCGTTTGTCCTGAAATGATGACAATTATAACCTGCCTTAAACGAGTGCAGTACAAGCAGTTTTTCTGAAAATTTCAGAAGAGATGAGCAATGCAGTAAATGTTCAGGTCGTAGGATAGGAAAGAGCGACTCAACACCAACATAAGCCATTAGCTTTCAAGTACACTAGCAAGTCTTATGAGGTGGTGAAAGGAAGAGAGACAAGGATATCCTCCTTCATCCATGAGGATTATGATGGTTCAACTCTGGGTTTCACGACAGCAAAAATCCGTTGAAAGGGCTTTTTTGACTTAGAAAAAAGAAAGACACACGCATGATCGTTTTTTCAGGTGTGCATTCTTAAAGCCAAAAAAATTCGTCTCACAGAGACCGAAAGCTCCCGAACTTCATTGGTGAGTTTGGTGAGTATTTAAATTGAGCGATCAGTACAACAGCGTCAGACAATTATTTCGTGTTCATCACCTTGAGTACATACTTTTAAGTGTGAATGAGTAACTTGCTAGCTTTATAGAGTGAGTTTGATTAGACCTAAGATTTGGAGGAAACGCTATTGGCGATGGCTGTTTTCCGCCAATATAACACACAACAAGAGCTCTCATCGTAAGGTGCGGCACCCGTAGCTACAGCGGTTTCCGTGAATTGCGACCTTACACCGACGGATCGTTTGCGGAGGGACCGGAAATTCAGCCGTCGTGCGAATAAATGGACTCAAAAAACGTAGTATACTGAGCAGGCAAGTGGTCGTTTACCTAACTTTGGACTTAAGTAGGTGGTTAGGATACACAATGAAATAAAAGGAATACTGATGACCCAAATGGTGTATGTGTTCCAGAGAGCACTTAAAGAATGGTGCTTTAGGCTGCTTCAACCTGCTTCAAGCTTAGACAGTGATGTTAGTAGAATAAGAAGACACGGGGTGCACAAGCCCAAGAATCCGGACTTTGATATAAACGGGTGCACAGTTAATCGCCCCTAACAGAACGAGCCTTTTAGATTTTCAAGCCAGATATTCTTACCACAGGCTAGTGGCAGAATCCACCGTACGCTTAAGGGTCGAAGATTAAGCTCTAGTTCTCGTTTTGTTCCATCAACCATCAGGTTGCGTCTATTCCAGGACGAGAGTCTGGCGGTAGCCACAATCAGCCGTCTTTCAGTTCCCGTTACCGTTCAGATGTGCGCGTTTCCTAGAGTTCCATGCTAGCCTGTTTATTTAGATCGTGAGACAAAGTTCGGTTGGCCGGTTAATGGAGATGTACTGTAACCCGTTTTGCTCCTGCTCTCGATTAGAAAAAGCTGGTCGAGACCTCATTGTTCCTAAAGCTTTGCTTCATTCACGGTGCGTGGCCCAGTCGAGGAGGCTGAGCAGTCATATACATGTGAGTGGAGTTAAGATTTCTTTAAAAGATGTGATATTTTGTAGCTGCGTCCCTCAGTATGCGGATCGCCATTACCTCCTCGAACGTCCTGCTAGTAGTCGGTCACATGCACGTTTGTTTTTGCCTACTCATGAGTAGCTCTGCAAATTTCACATCTTTGGCCCATGGCCTCGGGAGTCAAGTTGTCAGAACAGTCCTACCAACTATCTCATCCAAACCGGTATTCCCGAGGGTTGCAGTCTGGCATAATGACACCGGAGCCAGTCCTGTTGCTCCACGCCTCTAAGACATTTTCGCACACCCTGAAAGTTCTCCCACTCTTCCCAATAATTTTCATCATGGAAATGGATAGGGTTCTTGGATTGTCGTTGCCGCAAATAGGATAATAGTTCCATGACCCCTTAGTGGATGGTTTCGCCTTCTATGACGACTGGGTCGTGTGTGCACAAAGTCAAGCTCGCCTTAAGGAGAAGCTTGAAACTTCTGCGGTCGAGTTGGGAAGAGTTGGTATGATGATCAGCGCGTGAAAGACGAAAGGGACGGGAAACATCGGGTGACAGCGGTCTCAGTCGAATCATTTTGCTTCACCCAGGAACGGATCACTCACCTGGGTCCGACAGACACGGTAACATATTTTGGCATCCATCTTACTTCAAACACCGATATCAGCTGCTGGATGAAATGACGCGTGCGCCGCCGAGGCCGCATCAAAAAATGGAGATCACAAGGAACTACCTGATACCAAGTCTCGTGCACCCACCGGAACACGCTCAAAAGACTGGGCAATTACATCAGGCAATCTATTCGTCGCTGGCTACGTCTACCAAGGGACATCCTGATCAGCTGCATCCACGCCAGTAAACAACATGGGGGACTTGGTGTCCCAAGTCTGAGTGCACCCATCCCGATCCAGCGGAGAGCGCGTATAAAAAAGAGTCTGTCTATCCGGTGCCGAGTACCACGCAATGTGGTCAGCGATTCTGCATTTGGCAAAATTGTTCGGGATCTCAGCCTTCCGATCCGAGTCCATGGTGCATGCGTAAACACCAAGGAAGAGCTGGTGGCTGCTTGGGGTGATAGTCTAATTATCGTGGTTTGCGAGAGTTGGTGGCTTCGCCGCTTTCTAATCGATGGGTTGTGTCTCCGCGGGTATTTATCCTCGGTATCCAGGTCCGATGCAACCTGCTTAGGACGAGAGTTATAAATGCCCGGCATGGTCATTTTAGCCAAATGACCTATCGTGCAAACTGCAGTCAGTCGGAGAGTTTAGTGCATATTCTGCAGTCTTGCTGGATCACGCGTGATGCTAGATGTGCTCGTCATAAGCGGCTTGCAAGGGAACTTGCGAAACGTCTCTGTCGCCTGAGATACACCATCTTCCAGGAGTTGGGAACACCTACGTCGATTTCTTTCATCAAACCTGACCTAACTGCTGTTTGGGAGCGCCGAGAAACTATAATGGACGTGAACATACCCTTAAATGGGCGCTGAGTGACTGTGTGGAATGAGAAGAAGCAGAAGTATGATGCTGATAAATGTTCCCCAACCATAATCTCAGACCTACGTGCAATCGATTGTGATGTCGACTTTTTGGTTCACCAACCGATGATAATCTCGTATCGAGAATCTTTCCTCAACTGTAATCCTACCAATCAGAAGTTGAACTTGTCTAATAAAGAAAGTCCCGCATTTCTGTGAACTTCGGATGAGGAAATATATTGTTAGACCCTGCGTAAGCGGAGACAAAATACGACAAATCCTTATGCGCCATGATCTATCGAATCGTAGAATACCAGAAAGCTTACTGGGCTTTCTACTGTGACTGTCCCGTTCTGTGGTGAAATCCGTTTCGGAATATTTCAGATTATCTTGTAACCGATCTTCAATGCCCGGTGAACTGTCATCTACTCAATCACCACCTTTGTAAAACGACCGTGAGCAAAACGTTTTGTGCTCCTTTTACTGTTGGCCACCATTTTACTACCACGCATGCCAAAGTGTACAACTACGTAGCCAGTTTGTAGCTACAATTAAAAAAAAAAACANCTGGAACCTCTCACGCTTACGCTGTTCCACGTCGAAAATAATCGGCGGAAACGTGCGAATTTCCGTTCAGCTGGTGTTGTTTAACTGACAAATCAGTGAGAGTAGTTCCCAAATTTGTATTAGAAAAACCCTCGTTTTTTTAGTTTGAGTAAAACTTAAATGTTTCGATTGCCTCCACATTTATTTAAATGGAGCTAAACCTTCACTGAAAGAAAGTGAAGCAAGCAAACAGGCTGCAATCAGTCGCTGGCATGACGAGGTGGCTGAAATTATTATGGTAGTTAAACCCAATAAAGTCGAGTAAGCGGATCCCCTTCGCCAAAATAGTTAAATTCGGCTGAGATTAGCTGATCGTACATAAATCCGGACACAATTTCACACAGGAGCACGATAAGTTAATCATGTGAAAATGATGCTTAAACAAAGAAAGATCCGTAAATATGATTGGGACATCGTTAGTTGGCGAGGTTTTTGCAGTTTTCATTTCAGATAGCAAAGGCAAAGCAACCAAATGCGACTTTTAACGCTAGAGATGATGAAACATGATGGTCTCATGTTGCAAAAAGTTGAAAATTGGCTATTCAGTAAATTTGCAAGTTATATATATATATATATATGCATATATATATGGTCAAAGAATCGTTACTAATTTAGAAGCTCCATCCGTTGTGACTGACTCTCAAATTACATGAACCCTGATTTAACACTACAACGGCTTCACGAGGAAGAATCTGCTTTAGACTTCTACGTTCACGTCTGGTTTTATGCAACCGTGCATTGCTATACACTACTGCCAGTTCGCAGACCACACTCACAGAAGTCTTGACAACCCTCAACGCAAAATTCATATAAATCTCAACGAACCTTCCATGAACCTTCACGAAGCTGCTGCATAGACTAAATGTAGAGCTCTTGCGAAATCGATGAAAACAATCCCACGAGAAAATTTTCCAGTGAGAAAAGGCCATCTATAAAACTTCACCGATAACATTAGTTGATTGGTAGTACTCTAGACATTCGACTTGTGTACCAACTATCACGCACCGGTGGTAGATTAAACTAATGTTCTTGATAATGGAGGGTTTTCAGACACGACAAACGAACTTTTTGCCTCTTTTTGGACGGTTTCTGAACTATCTGGTTGGTGAGACTTTCGTAAGCGCTTGGATTATTTCATCTAAATTTTCGTTTGTCCTAGTGGGATATCTGATATCTAATAAGCCAATCATTCGTTTGTACAAATGACACTCTGGATTCCAAAGGACTTAAACACACAGGAGTTTTCGAGTTTATAAGGATTCGAAGGGAAAAATGACCTTTGTCTAAAGGTTCCAGGTTCTTAATGAGCCTGATCCTTAACCATCTATCTTGTGAGTCTAAATAAGGTTGGAAAATCACATGCGCAGTTTTTTAAACTTACATTGTGAATATTGCAGACCCTGTCAATATATGCTGTATTTACTTTAAAGAATCATCGAGCTATCGTCAAAGAAGAGGGAATTCTTGCGGGACCGATAACGGTTCCTTGCAGAAGACCTGGTAATTGACAAGCCACGGGCTTAGAGTTTTACGTTGGACATGTTATCAAATCCGGATCACTTTCGTCGTTGTTCCGGCTCCTAGGTGATCGTAGTGGTTGACAGTTTCACGCCTTTTATGAACTCTGCACGCACCGATCAGTGTTTTGCAGCTGGTTGATTTGCTCTTTAGGTATGCTTGCAGATCCGTTACATAACACTGTATCGATGCACCTGAATCCCGAACATAGTCGCTTGACTTATCTTCCCTCGGTTGGCGGAAGGACTCGCGTTGCTCAGCACACAACAATCGTATGTCAAATCTACCCCATGTAAACAACGGATGATAGCTTTGGCAACGCGCTCCTCCAGCTTCCTCGATAGCTTGACCACAACAAGTATACAAATTGTTGTTTGTGGTCACAATAACTGGTGGCAGTGATATACAGCAGATCCTCTGGTTTACGGAAAAGATATTAGGTCCTACAAGATACCACAAAATACTAATTTCTACACACGACTGTATGTCTCCTGAATCATCACTGCCTTGAGAGATTCTCGTGTGACAGGCGTTTGTCCCAACTAATTCCTTGTGATTTGCCCAGGTATCCATTCTTGGGAACAAAATTCACTTCGTTGCTTAAATTTGCATATTTGCACGCATGTAGTTACTTCTATCGCCACAGTCTAATGATGGTTTCATCCGTGCAGGTTCAGAGCATTTCATGGAAAGTTAATGTGTGTACTCTTTGTGTGCACCAGAGTCCCGAGACGCACTCATGGAGCCATGCTGA
>NW_008751845.1:1035696-1041804 GCF_000715545.1 Opisthorchis viverrini
GTATCTTGTTAGAAAAATGAGTAGGCTAGATGGAATCAAGTTGAATTACGCTAAAACTGATTTTGCCGAAAAAACATACAAACAAATGAGTAGGAGTGTATAATTTACGCAGGAGTATGGTTTTGACACTTCTGTGAACCCGGATGTCTCCCGTTGACGAACAGATGTCCATAGATCGTCCAAATGTGCAAGTCATAAACATTCGCTCATAAACATTCGCATTCCCCTTAGTTACTGATGTTCACTTTGGGGATCGCTGAGGGTGTTTGCGGTCTCATCACTTATTCCCCATCCAACGCAATGACACTAGAGAATTAATTTTACGATTTTTTGAGCTCAGTATTCCTCCTTAGCTCTTAATACAGTCACATCACAACTGACGCTTTTGTTGCAACCTGGAACGCGTTTCTGTAACAACTGTTCTACAGTGCAGTCCAGTAAATGACATTCTGCAAACATCATAATGATATCTGAAACTTGTACTAATATTGCCATACTGTCCGTGAACATTGCCAAAGGAAAGAAGTAATCTAATATCCGGTTTAAGCCTTCTTTTATATGGCGTCAAACACAGGCCCTAAATGTTTCGCAGTCTGATACTGTCGAATAACTCAGAGTTTACCTCAGAAAATAAAGTAACCATTATCGATCGAGGGAGAGAGGTTAAAACAGCAAAGTTTTTAGCAGATGATATTGCTTATTACCTAGCCACTTCAGTCAAGTCATTCAGTATGATTTGTCGAGCGTCACAAATAAGTCAAGGGTTATCTTCAACGAACGCTCAGAGCGGCTGGCATGATCATCAGTCGGATTCCTAACCCCTCTACTTCTAGTAAAAGAAAATAAATGTAAGCTGTGATACTGCTTAGGAGCACCTGTTGCGCTTCCTCAACAATGACTAGATGGAGCCTGTTTTTTATCTGTGAAAAGTACTTGAACGCAGCTTACATTTTTTACATACTTTCGCTATTTTTTCGCTGTACTCCTCCAATATGGCGCGGTTAAAAACCACTTTTTGGGGTGCAATAGAACGTGGAAGTGGAAGAATAAGTAAAATGTTTCACGTTTTCTGAGGTGGGTTGCAACCTAAGACATTTGGTTCAGGTACAGAGCTACAGAGTTTCGGTCACCAAGGATTAAACAACAAGAAAATGAAACTTCCGTTGGCGATGGTGCGTTCGCTCAAGTGAAGCTGGATTTGAACATTTGTTGTTGAAACAATACGTGAGGCAGCTACGCGCCAAAGACGATAGCTGCTGTGTTAGAAAGCTGCTGAATACTCAATAGACCGATTGCTATCAGCATCACTAGTCCCGATGTCTTTATCCTCGAAAAAGGCACATAAAAATGCAACCAAATTGATCTGAAAGATGGCTGTTGCTATATTTTTATACGGAAAACTACTCACGAAGTTGCTGAAAAATCTTCGACGGCTTACGACCAGTTTCACCCTTCTCGGGGCTAAGCACGTAGGCGCAATCTCTTAATTTTCAACTTTATGAATCAAGTGAACCTCAGTTGCGAATCAGCTTGGTTTCAATGGGGGACTCAACTGAATCTCTCGTTTATGTGCAGTACATTCAGTTGAAGAATATCATAAACGAGAGATTCATTAGAGTCTCTCGTGAAAACCAAATTGATTTGGAAATGGTTGTTACTCGTTTTACAAGTCAAGGACTGACGGCCTCTGGATCCTCTTTATCCGACAGATGACTGAAAGAAGATTTTGCTGTGATGAAAATGGCCGTTTGATGTACAAGGAACTTGGAGTAACTGGTTATCTGATGTATCCAAAAGATTCTTATCACTTGATCTATTTTGTTTAATTGGCTTGCATTCGCAGTAATGGACATTTTGAGCTGCAATGAATTTATGAATAATATGGCCAAACCAAAGCAAAATGTGGCATTTTGAAATGATTACACGAGGGATGTTCTCCCAAACAGCTTTACTTAAAAAACCGACGGAAACCAACCTTTTATGAGCCACACTGCTCTTGGCCCTTAGGTCCCATGGAAACAGTACTTTTTGTAGAATTATACATACCTTAGAGTTTAGTACCACTTCACACGTCTTTCAGAGATTAATCCATCCAATACAGTTGCACAAGTCAGATCCAATGGAAATTCGTATCCGAGGCATTAACTCACATGTTTCTCGCAATATCGTGAAATGAATGAACACGATGAATGAACACTGACAAACAGGGCTAGTTCCAATCTAAGGTGTTGGTTACAAGAGCAGATGAGTATCTAAATCCTACAAACTCCAAAGCTCAAAGATCTTACGATGAGCTTGGAAAAAGACAGCCTTGGCTTTGATTATTTTGTTTAGTACAACAACCGCATTAGTCCACAATCTAGCTTCAACCAGTGAAATTTCATACGCCTCTGATGTGAAAATTATTGTGGTTGACCTAAGCGATTTTTGTTATCGTCGAAGAATTAGTTTCTCAGAGGTTAACAAATGATGCACTATATCAATAGTGGACAAAACAAACACGTTAGATTTCCCATCGATGTCTCCGTTTCTGAGAGCTATACCTTTGTCGTTGGTGATGAAATGTTTACAACCCGTCTGTCTACTTCAACAGACAACCCAATGATCAAGTATACTTTTACCATATATAATAGGCATAATTATGGCTTATTCTGTTTTTATTTGAGAAGAGAGTTTAAAAGTACGATAGTATTATCCCTTCGGTAGTAATACCAAAATTGGTAGAGACCCAGAAAACAACAGACTAAGGGAAACGCGCCTGTATGTTTATGGCCGCCAATGGATATGGATGCCTGATTGGCAGTTAAAATCCAAACACACCATAATATGCATCAGGCTAATGTAAAAGCTAGAGATTTGGACAGACGCCCGAATTTATCACTCTTATATCATTTGCAGAACAATGTGCGTACACACAATGATCCTAAGTCTTTTATATTTTCACGTTTATTCAAACTCCTTTTCATTCAAATGAGAAATCAAATGACGAATTTCCGCTCACGGTAGAGAATATTTATTGCTGTTTTATTCACAACGGTAAACCTAGAATGTAAGCGTTGCTAGTGGGATTTCGGATGATTTTAACTTTTTATCAACAAACTCAACTGTACCCCTCGTTTCGTTACAACGTGTCCAGAGTAAGATGAGTTCATATTGGTGTGTAGACCAGACTTTCGTAAAGATTACAGTACTTATGCAAACTGTGCAGGAACCTGAAGCCGGTTTTTGTTGCTTATGTAACAATTTTGTTGAGATGTCTGATTTTCTTTCGGCTTGAAGATGAACTTTTCTCAAAAGATTGTAAGAACAGTAATATTTACATGACCCCCACAGGCTGTTTTCACTTAGACAAAAATTACAAAGCAAATTTCTTGATTTTGTATTGCCAGTTATTGCCTCAACGCAGGGATTCTGCTGAAATTATTTTAAGCTCATTTGCGTGGAGGAGAAATTAGCATTAAGATGTTAAAATACTAACGTGGCTTGATCGGAAAGAGTATTTTCTCATTTCTTAGCGAGCAGCAAGGGTCGCCCAAAAATATCTTGAAAAGCACAATTTATACTGCCAAGATGTAGCAAAGAGATTACTTAAAAGTTTTATGTCGTGCACTAGTTGGATCTATTATGATTCAGGAAACAGTTTATATTTCATTGGCCTATTTGTTTACCCACTATGCCTGAAAGAACGTCGGATGATGCAGAACAGCCCGGTTTCGCGCAAAGAATTTCATGGTTACACTTCTCCAGACAGTTTGTGTTACATTTCGACTTTTTGCAGCCCCAGAAATCGCATACTGAAAGAATGAATACGCACACCTACCTGTGCAGGTGACCGTTTGTTTTCTAGTGTCTTTAGGGCCCAAAACATTCTCAATACTTTCCGTGCACAGTCAAGTAAAAAAACGCAATTTGTGTTTAGAAATCTAGGTTGATGCGGGATGATCGATTAACTAGATTCAGCTAACTTTTTCAGTCGACTTTTCAGCAGTTGCACAGAGTACATAATGAGCTGGGTTTTGTGATCACGGTCCATTGTTGTCTGCTTTAATTAACCAAGTTTAATCGAACAGATATATGCCACCGTGGGTTTGAGCTCACGATGCAATTTGAAACCACGAGCAACCACCATCGTCTCTGTTAGTTTTTCAAATGCGCAATGCTAGATGATCTCAATGGTCAATGGAAATATGTCTGCACTTCCTGTTTTGCAAAAACCAGATGGAGAACTACCATCTTTGTGTGACATTTTAGAGACATATCAAAATGAATATTCAGACATTCTTTGAATAATGCATGCTCATGCTTAGAGCAGGCTAAAAGGAATCGAATGTTGATCATTTCCTTGCTTAGAAGAGGAAGACGCGTTAATTGGCTTTGATTAGTCTACGAAGGGACTAGTTAGAGAAAAACCAATCTCCACTATATTCACGCGTTAAGCAGACGAATGATCATAATGTCTTTGCTGGGTTAACCCAACCATGGAGCTATGATCAGTCAGTTGTTTATTTGATAATTTGCCGACGTCCATAAAGGAGGGTTTGTACAGGCACACAGGCAGTCACTATCAGATCGCGTGTACTAAACCGCGCCAAATAAGAGTAGAAGCACTAGGTTTTGCCTGCACCGAGTACACTGTGAGCAAGCTACTCATACCTTAATGATATGGAGGTCAACTGACTGGCTGGTTGTAGTGGGCATTGAATTCTCTCTGGAATTTTACTCAAGACTTCATGACGCAACTGAATTCGGTATGGTTTGACTTCGTTTCCAAACTCCAATAAAACATCAGGATACCCCCTTACAAACCAGGAGTAACTTGCTTATGATTCTTGAAAATCGTGTAAATACTGTATCTGAGATATCGTCAACCGAATCGGTTAATGCCTAATCACCTGATGTAAACTGTGCTCGTAAGATGAGGAGCACTTAGGCTTACTCAAGGCTAGATTCATCAAACTGCTGCCAGTCAGTCGTGAGTAAGTAGGATATGGCCCAGTTACCGCCAGAATTCCGCAACAGCGTTTCCATGTAAGAGTTTTTAGACACACACTATTGAGGACCCCTAGCACTAGCAAAATGTCTTGAAAAAATTTCCATTTTCTCGCAACTGACTTCCGTCACTCCTAATGATACACCTCCCAAACGATTCTTCTCAAGTGAAAGATTACTGCCAAAGCGAGTCAGGATACATGTTCCCCATAAGCTTCTCGTTGGATTTTTCGCTTGTAGACTTATCTTTACGTTTTATTGAGGGAAGTATTCTATGAACGCTAGCGGCCTGCCAATACCAAACCAGCGTGTGAAGGTGCATTCGAGTGTTATATGACATTAGGCGTAGAATACACAGGCGGTGTGAACCAGAAAACTCCTTTGTTCGCATATAACAGCTAACAGTCACAAATGAGACAGATTTTGCCATTTTCATTCCACAAGAATGTTAGCTGTATCTGTGCGCATTTCGAATATATTAGCGTTTGGTGGCGAAAAATTCCTTATCGTAACACACTAGTACTCACAGGCCACATGGATTGATTTGTCATCAATTTTGGCTCACTTCTACCCTTCAATCGTTGAATGATGGTCCCGATAATCATGCGAAATTCGTGAAATCATGACCGATTTTTAACAGAGTAGAGGTAGCCCATTTCGCGGACATCAAGAACGAGACCCAACATATGAACTTGAAAATACCTCGATTTTCCGCCCCACATTTTTAGCGAGTTGACCAGTGGATGTGCCGAAGTTTGGTAACTTGTTTGTTTTTAGTAACTTGTTTTTGGTCTTGTTGGATAGAACACCATCTAATAAGACTACTTCTTAGTAGGTAGGTTGGTTCCTCAAATCCGCCTTCAAATTTATGTAACGATAATAACCCGATCTGTAGCTCTGACCAAATGCTGGCACCCGAAACAACAGTTGATCGTAATTGAGCTTGGAGAAGACAAGTTCTTTTGGCTTGCATGCAAGTAAGTTTTTGTTGATATTAGATATTGCTGATTGCAAGATCGTCCATCGGAAGGAGAAAGAGGGCTCTAAGATAGATGCTAGATGCGCTCGACATCTTTTTCCCAATTTTATGTGTGTGTGTGGCGAGCACCTGGTCTTGCG
>NW_008751845.1:1043767-1045448 GCF_000715545.1 Opisthorchis viverrini
AACGAATGATCATAATGTCTTTGCTGGGTTATGCTAACCATGGAGCTATGATCAGTCAGTTGTTTATTTGATACTTTGTCGACGTCCATAAAGGAGGGTTTGTACAGGCACACAGGCAGTCACTATCAGATCGCGTGTACTAAACCGCGCCAAATAAGAGTAGAAGCACTAGGTTTTGCCTGCACTGGATACACTGTGAGCAAGCTACTCATACCTTAATGATATGGCGGTCAACTGACTGGCTGGTTGTAGTGGGCATTGAATTCTCTCTGGAATTTTACTCAAGACTTCATGACGCAACTGAATTCGGTATGGTTTGACTTCGTTTCCAAACTCCAATAAAACATCAGGATACCCCCTTACAAACCAGGAGTAACTTGCTTATGATTCTTGAAAATCGTGTAAATACTGTATCTGAGGTATCGTCAACCGAATCGGTTAATGCCTAATCACCTGATGTAAACTGTGCTCGTAAGATGAGGAGCACTTAGGCTTACTCAAGGCTAGATTCATCAAACTGCTGCCAGTCAGTCGTGAGTAAGTAGGATATGGCCCAGTTACCGCCAGAATTCCGCAACAGCGTTTCAATGTAAGGGTTTTTAGACACACACTGTTGAGGATCCTTAGCACTAACAAAATTGCTTGAGAAAATTTTCAACTTCTCGCATCTGACTACCGTCACCACCAAAATCGCTCCTAATGATAAACCTCCCGAACGATTCTTCTCAAGTGAAAGATTACTGCCAAAGCGAGTCAGGATACATGTTCCCCATAAGCTTCTCGTTGGATTTTTCGCTTGTAGACTTATCTTTACGTTTTATTGAGGGAAGTATTCTATGAACGCTAGCGGACTGCCAATACCAAACCAGCGTCTGCAGGTGCATTTGAGTGTTATATGACATTAGGCGTAGAATGCACAGGCAGAGTGAACCAGAAAACTCTTTTGTTCGCATATAACCGCTGACAGTCACAAATGAGACAGATTTTGTCATTTTCATTCCACAAGAATGTTGGCTTTATCTGTGCGCATTTCGAATCTATTAGCATTTGGTGGCGAAAAACTCCTTATCGTAACCCACTAGTACTCACAGGCCACATGGATTGATTTGTCATCAATTTTGGCTCACTTCTACCCTTCAATCGTTGAATGATGGTCCCGATAATCATGCGAAATTCGTGAAATCATGACCGATTTTTAACAGAGTAGAGGTAGCCCATTTCGCGGACATCAAGAACGAGACCCAACATATGAACTTGAAAATACCTCGATTTTCCGCCCCACATTTTTAGCGAGTTGACCAGTGGATGTGCCGAAGTTTGGTAACTTGTTTGTTTTTAGTAACTTGTTTTTGGTCTTGTTGGATAGAACACCATCTAATAAGACTACTTCTTAGTAGGTAGGTTGGTTCCTCAAATCCGCCTTCAAATTTATGTAACGATAATAACCCGATCTGTAGCTCTGACCAAATGCTGGCACCCGAAACAACAGTTGATCGTAATTGAGCTTGGAGAAGACAAGTTCTTTTGGCTTGCATGCAAGTAAGTTTTTGTTGATATTAGATATTGCTGATTGCAAGATCGTCCATCGGAAGGAGAAAGAGGGCTCTAAGATAGATGCTAGATGCGCTCGACATCTTTTTCCCAATTTTATGTGTGTGTGTGGCGAGCACCTGGTCTTGCG
>NW_008751845.1:1046347-1052998 GCF_000715545.1 Opisthorchis viverrini
GACGGAA
The DNA here is from genome assembly GCF_000715545.1 of Opisthorchis viverrini. Taxonomy (NCBI): domain Eukaryota; kingdom Metazoa; phylum Platyhelminthes; class Trematoda; order Opisthorchiida; family Opisthorchiidae; genus Opisthorchis; species Opisthorchis viverrini. Next base: position 1,046,355 of record NW_008751845.1, read on the forward strand.
TTACTTGTTCAGTATTACTGAAAAATCACGATCCTTATTAGAAGCCTGTTTTCTAAAAGCACGCTTTTCTGCTGTTTGCTGAGTTTGCATATGCATATGGGGCTTCCATAGGGTGGGGAAGTGCACTACTCAAAAGCTCACCAGGTAATAACTCGCCTATGACAGCATTAAATGCAAGACATGATCCAGTTTTTGTGTGCTCTGACGGAGAATCTGAGAAATCCTGTAAAAGTGAATTTTGCACAACTCTACAGTCCAGGAATAATGAGGATGTGGCCGAATATGATGGGTTGGATTAGTTTTGTCAGGTGTATATGGGCTGGATAAAAGCTTATCTATAGGTTGCAGGTGAACATTCAAAGTTCCAGGTATATGGTGCATTGATGATTGCTTTCTTTTTCTTTTCGTCACGCTGGTACATAGTTCCATTCAGCGGTGACCTTTTCCATACCAATTTAACTCGAGAGCTATGAGGCCTATTTTATGCCTTTGTGGATGCTATTATTGCGCAGAATGTTCGCAGTCAATTTACATCCATTATTTCATTGACCAGTCACAGATAGGCATTTATTGCATAAAACATACAGTGAGTGCCGCAGAAGGAACGACTCAAGCAAAAGCGGATCCTCTTAAAGCATCCACTAAGATTCCAACTTTTGTTCATTTCTGTTACAGTTTGATAGTTACAGATTGACTGATTTAACTATGATGTCATAATTAACACAAACTCTATTGTTTATGTTGTTATATATTACTTAAAGCTGAAGGATGTATCAACCTTACTATCGGTTTCTGATAGACTGAAATACAGTGAAGTTTTGGCGCAATAATTGCGAAGTCCCGGAAGAACTCAGACAAGGCATATGCGGTAGTCGGGAAAAAAATTTGTGGGTTCCATGGTGATATCAATTTCGTGTCTGTTTTGTCCTAGCTACTCGTGTTTATCCTTCTTTGCGCTCCAACTACCATGGGTAGCATACCATTGAAGAAAAGATGAGTTCTCCTGAAAAGGATTGTATGGACCAGTTTCTATCGTTTTACAACTTGCAACATGTCGTCACGTCTACCAAAAGACCTACTAGCTTTTTTTAGGAATAGAACAGAATTCATCTTCTCCGATAGGATCTGAAGATGCATAGAAATCTGGGTCTGATCCCGGGTAATGAATCATGCAATATGCAAATGCGGACAACAACGTTTGGGCCTGAACTACGTCTTAGATGGCACGGTGGCATCGCACATCCTGACAGTTTAAGGCGAACACTTTGAAATATGCTCCGTTATCTCTCTATTCAGAGTATGGCTGTCTAATTGCTGCCTCTCAGACAGGGTAGGCTTTGATCCCTTGTGTAAGAGAAAGGGCTCAAATCATGGAACTAATCTCATAGTGTATATACTGTGCCATTAATATTACAGTGGCAACTAGCTGATCATTGGCTTGTTCGCTGAGCTGGGCAATTTGATTGCAAACGTTTCATCACCAATCCAGGTGACATCATCAGGGCGTTATTGGGGTGCGTAGTTTTGCGTAGCGGTGGGTTGGTGGTTGTGCCTCACGATGAAGTTACCCTACACCTTTTTATTCACGTCAGCTAGACACCACGCGTATAAGTTGAAAACCTTTTTTCAGTTATATGAGTTCCTTATGCAGTATGGTTCAGTGAACTGCTCAGTATAACGGTCGCACAAAACAGATTTCACCGGTTGGTTACATCTTCCGAAATTTCATGCCTTACCTAACCCAAAGAGCTGTTTTTGCTTAACAGAAGATTCACAATCTCGCCGAGGAATGTCACAAACCAGAAATATTGAAACCAACAAAATGGATAAATATCAACAATAAGGATGATTTTCCCGGAGCAAAGAGACTGACCACCTTATAATCTTTGCTGACATGCATATATGTACTTACATGTATATATATACATTCATGTATAGATGTTGACATCCTAGAGAGATCTGAAAGTTGATTTCCTGGACGCGGGTAAAAGAACAGTGTTATGCGCTTAACTAAATTTGCTAATTCGTGCAAACTGTTTATGTTCACATAAATCCCGAGTAGAAAGCATCGGTGGAGAAGTTTGCGAATGCCAGTTGGAAGTGTGATAGTGTAACTATGAATGATAATCAAAATTAGCTTTTTCCTCTAAGGTATTTCGCCAATTTTCCACTTTTCGGCATAACTCTAAAGCTCCCAAAAACGAATTAACTTACCGAATTTCTGGAAAACTCCAACCATTAAAAAGGTTGGGGAGCTGATAGTTCGATCGTCAGGTGACTAATTGCATTGAATAATTGAACGAATACTGATTCAACTGAGAGGTAACTATTGTGGGGGAACCAATGTTGCTTCTGTGGCAAGCCAGGGATCACATGGGCATGTGAATCCGGATGCTGAACGGGGCTATGAACAATGGTTCCACTGGATATATTGCAACCAACTCGACTTTCGCAATACGCTCGAATGAATTATAAATCGAAGCTCATGGAGCTAGTTGCTTCATTCAACTGCCACATTTTCCAAAAATCTGAACTCAGAATTGGAGTTTTACAAACTTCTTTGACAAGAACTGAACCCAATGTTGATCCATTCTAAATTTAAGCCACATTATTCAGCTGATTACAGATGATTCGCTTTAAGTTACGCTAATTTGCTGGCCAATATAATCAGCCGGTTGTGTACAGAGGTGCACTCGATTCGGAAATCGATTTTGTCCAGGGTTCCGTCGAAGAATGTTCCACAAGTATCATGAAGTCATACTTATTCCAACCACAACCTGGCCGCGAGGAGGCTTCAAAATTTTACGTAACGTCGGGGTGGAGAACGTATGTGATATTTCATTAAACCAATTTCCGACAGTAATAGAATCGGACAGTTTCAACAGAGTTTCAAATAACGCCAACGGTACAATGCAAAACTAAGCCTATTCTTACTGAAACTTTGAGTAAATACTTACACATTAGCCGATCGCACTATGAACTGAATTCGAATGTAGCGATCATTCACTATTTCACCAAGACTCTACTCTGGAACCATTGGGCTGGCTGTTGCCGTGGAACCTACCAAAGATTTAATGCTTTGGCGCACGGCAGTTTCTGATGCGGTATTAAAAGCGAAGATTGTTTTTTTTGTGGCGTCTAAACTTAGTAGCAACACGTGTTATGAAATAACGGTCTGAATGGCAATAGCCACAGTAAGTGACTTTTGAATCAGCATCAATATGTAGACCCCTTATGTTCTACGGTTTAGTAAATTTCTTTGGCCACCCTTTAACTGCGAGGACACTATCCCACAACACTGTGAAGTTAGATTATTGAATCGATAAATAAAGCACAACATGCAGTCCCTTCTCCCAACAGAGTTCAGTAAATTCAAACAACTTTTACGATTCTGCTACCTCCCGGTTTATTGAAGACAATAGTACAGAGTGCGATCACGGTGTTCACGGAACGACTCGAAAATGAACTGTAAATGTTTAACTCAACGGCGGACTCGGTAGCTCCGTGCTTGCGGTTTTACGATTTTCTGCAGTTGGTACCATGGAATAAGATGCTTTGAATCCGAAAACCGGCGTTCACACGCAACGAAGTTTGAGAGTAATACTGTTGCAAATAACATGCCAATGGAATCACTTCATTGATAATTAGACCATTATAAAGTATTGCTTTGCACTCTGTCTCAATACGGCCGTGTATTGAGTGAGCAGCTGATTTTATTTACCCAGTTTTTCCACAAAATTAACAGGATAGATGAAAAATACTCATCAACCTCACAATGGGAGCTCAAATGAGACTAGAAACATTTGAGTATGTTTTTTGGTTATAAAAATTTTCAAGTCATCTAAATTTAGTTTGCTTTCATTATGTCTCCCAACTTGTTCCTGCTCACTTATGGAGATGTCAGTCATGCCTAATTGCTCCAATGAGAAACATCTATTTAGCACGGTACAACGGAGTATGTAGAAAAGATAGGTCGGTTATGGTCTAGTTGCATCCTAGCGGGACCAATGCGCAAACGCCTTTATTTGTAAAACCCGCCCACGCAAAGGGAATATGTTTACCCCCTTCTCAAACACAGATCTGACTAAATGCGTATAAATATTTGACCCATCAGAAATTTTTGTCCGCGATCCAAGCAGCAAATCTCCATCTTGGTAAGCAACAATAAAGTTGTACAAATTTTGTTCCGTTTACGAGTGATTGAGCAGCTGACTCACCACATTCGTATCAGCTTTGACGTTTTACTAAGTGAATGTGCCTTATTAATATGCACAACGTTAGCAAGAAAACACCAGATTGAGGAATATCAAAGTGAGATCAATGAAATGTATCTACGGTCGAGTCTCTGATTCCATCTACTCACAAGAGGTTTAATTCTTTCATATTTCTCTTTTTATGTGCTTGTTTATCATCGTTGTTCCTTCAAAAGTGCTAACAATTCTCACTGGACCAATTTCTTATACAAGGAGCTAATGGTCACTAAGAAATCAATCAAATACACTGTTATGCATGTCTCCCAAAACAACGGATTCTCAACTGTAAGCCGTATTTTACAAAATTACAGCTGTGAATCTAGCGTTGTTAAACTTATAGCGCGTTTTTTAAAGTAAATCGTTATGTTGAATCCATCATAGGTTTCTTCTATCTCCGATATACAGTAACCCACATTTCGCTCAACCAAAATAGCTTTTTATGGTACAGAGTGATAAACATTTTTTCAAGGTTTAGATTTCGTTTTGTTGTCTGATGTTCATTTCCAAACTCTGAGTGTGCAAGTCCTTCACTGCTGGAAAGAAACCAAGATGTTTTGAAGATAATCATGCCTACTGATAGGATAACATGGTTTCAGAAGTGGATTCTAAAGCCGTGAGATCGTTATCCACGTTTCAGCCGCTGTTTTTCCTAGTGTTCATTGTGCGGCTCATTGCAATTTGGTATGCATATTTGAGGGAATTTTATGATTTAATCAAGCATACTTTTATAATTATTCTCTATAAGGAGGTCGTCCTTATTAGGTTTCATTAAATGGACGCAACGAATTTCACAGCCTGATTCCAGATTCACATGTTACATCTTTAATTCTAGCACTAATAGGTTGCAGGCTTTGATTAGTTGCAAGGCATTAATCGTTTTATTTTTTTGGTTTTTTGCGTATGTGCCCATTTTTTAGGATTTTGACCACCAACGGAGAGTCAACCATTTGCTTTAAACGTCTCACAATCTTTGAGAAAGACCTGATAATTTCCAAGCTATAAGACCGGAAACTGAAAGTTGAGCATCGTTTGAGAATTCCGTGATATTTTTGTTTCACACTTGAAAAATCCGCTCCAATTGCTCAGAGTTGCTAGCTTATTCAGGAAGTGTTGGAAGATGGTGCTTTTATAAGACCACTCTGCAGAAACGTTTGACGCATCCACTAGACAAAGCGAAGACTGGCCCGGGACCTACTTTCATTTTGAGATTTCAGAAAGAAAGGAAGTTTATTGACAGAAAATGACACTTGATCAAGTTGCTTAAACTATTACGAAACCAAGCATTTAAAAATCACGTATTATTTCTCTCCAAACCTGCCAAGTTGCGAAAACGGCCCGTTTGAATGTGTTAAATGGTGTTGGACTTTTCTTGTAGCCCCCTTATGATATTCGTAGAGTGACTGTAATTCAGAACATTACATTTACTTGCTGTTGAATATGCAAATTTAGATGACCGTCAATTTACTTGGCTCTTAAGTAACATTCGTTACGTTCTGTATTGTTAACACGAGAGAGTGAAAATAAAAAGGCTATATAAAATTGCTATCCTTAGTGATCTGTGTGTAAATTTTGTAACCACGGCGGTTCAACTTGCAGTGCGTGTAAGGATGGATGGAGGTCTGATAAGAGTTTGCAGTTCCACCCCCTGGCCTTATCATGTGCCTATGAGATCGATGGCTAGCTGTCAACAGTGGTAGTACCACAGTTTTTGTTCACCATTAAACTAATCTATTAAAGTCATATGCAGTTAGACTAAATGAGCAAATCTCTTGAGTTTGACTGCAATGCAAGCTTTGATGGGTGATCAGCAAGCGTCATACAGTTTAATCATTAAATTCGTCATTTCACTTAAGAATTATGTTGGTTGATAATATGAGGATGCTGACTGTGTTAGGTAACTACAAGACAGATTTTTGTGATGCACTGAAACGCAGCTTTTTTATCCCCATTAAATGCTTTTACTGAATTTCTGTCATACATGGTTCCTAAATTTCTATTCCCAGTCTTGTGTGAAATAGTGAACCAGAGTCTTCTAAATCTCGAGCTTTTTTACACCAGGTATTTTTTCATCTTTGTGGGTCAATACTTCACCCTCTAGTTCATTTGTAAGTGCATCTCTTTTTTGAGCGCTTTGATTGATTTGTAAGAATACAAGAAGCTTAATTGAATAGAAATGGTCACAAATGTATTCCCCTGGGAACAACTGATGAACGATCAAAGTTTTCGTCACTGTATAAGTTTACAGCATACCTTCTGCGTTATCGCTGGCACATCACCTCAGAAATGGTGAAAAATAAGCAAAAAGCAAAATTTGGCGCTGAAAAGCTCATTTGATCGGTCTGAATAGAAAAGACATCACAGCCTGTTGTTTTTCTCAATCTAAGATCCATA
>NW_008751845.1:1053897-1054460 GCF_000715545.1 Opisthorchis viverrini
GCCAACTGAATCATGAGGCGACCTGTGTGCAGCACATTCAGTTGTAGAATATCATAAACGAGAGATTCAGTTGAGTCTCTAGTGAAAACCAAATTTATTTGCAATTGAGCGTATTTCTCGAAAAGAAGGTTTTCGGCTGTTTGCAAACTCTTTGTCTCAGTGTTCGTCTCTTTTGATATATTATGTTGCACATTTAGCTAATTTAACAAACATATTTCCTAAAAATTCCCTTATCATCCTGCTGACCCATCAAGGAACCTTCATTATAAGTTACGATTCAAATATGATTAGGATACAGGAACAATGAGCGAGCTACAAAGTTTCATTTCGACCTTTCCAGCTGACTGACCAAGCAGACAAATGGTAGTTTTGCCAAGCAGAGCGAACAGGTCATCATGAATGCTTCGGAGTTCATATTTCTGGCCTCCAACCACGATTTCTCTTCTTCGCCTAAAATTCCTAGGGGGATTGAGTTGGGTCTCCCGATCGATTGCTTAGTATAGCTGACCCAGTTAAATTGTTGCGTGACTCCTGTTACACGCATACAAGTGTCAAACCACCTT
>NW_008751845.1:1055114-1056915 GCF_000715545.1 Opisthorchis viverrini
ATAGCTGACCCAGTTAAATTGTTGCGTGACTCCTGTTACACGCATACAAGTGTCAAACCACCTTGGGTGGTACAACGCATGCGGAAACACCATGTTGTTTACGTTATGCCATTTGACCCATTATCCGATAAATAGAACTAAGCATCAATCACCAATAAACAAGCAACAATTCTATGATGGTAGAATAAATCAGGGGATGTATTAGCGTCCGAAAAGATCCAATTACGACACAAATCATGCGGATGTCTGCGCTGATGCGAGTGTGGGGAAGGAAAGCATTGACAAACTTTACTTCAAACACTCCTGCCCTGAAAGCTTTTTCCTGCTAGAAACCACTGTAAACGAAACAATTCCAGCATGGTCACTCATCCAGCTGTTGTATTTGACAACTTTACAGAGGATTTCCCCAAGACTTAAGTCAGACGCTGTACTTTAGAACAAAACACAAAGATTCTTAGCTATATTACAACTAGAGTTATTTGGAGGTAGGTCTGGGGCTTTAAGGTTAAACAGAAGTTCTTCCATAGAGACGAAAACTCGCAAAAGACTGGGGTGCTTAATACTTCACCCAAGTCTAGATTTGAGGACTAGTTCGACAACCAAATCCCTCAGAGGAAAAGAATTAATGTGCACCGTTCTCCTTGCAAGCTTCAGTTGGAGCGCAAACGCAGCTTATATCAGCAATGCTGTGATTTTCATGAGAAGTTTTCACTAAGACGCTATACTCTGTATAGCACACAACCTTGTGGCACCAGCACGGGGATTTTGACAGACTCACAAAGAGTTCGAGGAAAGTTCATTTCTTTTTTTCAAGAGAAAACATCTTTATTCACATTTGTTTTATATGAGGGACAATGTCGGCAATTGGCAAAAAATTATCCGGTCAAACTTCAGTGATTTTTCAGGAGACTGGTTTAAACATTCCCTAGTTAAGGCAGCAGGTTTGGGTAAAACATACTTGAAATGCAGCTCAAAATGTTTTTGCGTTATAGTGAACACCCCGACAAGGATTCCAGATTATCATCGCGTTTCACAAATTTATGAGAGTCGATTTCGAACAATCATCGACAGTCTCATTGTAACCTTTTATTCCCGAGAATGATTACCACTAAGTTATATATTACTGCTAAGAATAAGCGCTGATTTGTTGTTTCCTTCAAGTTGCTTTAACGGTTGCCAACCTACTCAACTATATTTTACCTTGCTGGTCACTTTAAGCGGCCTCCTTCTGGTGAACCACATTTCATATGGGTTGAGCTGGCAAAAAGTCATTTACCAAAATTGTTAGTTCCTCTAGAGCATTTGAATTTTGAAGTTGCGGTATGTAGCCATCATTTAATGTCAAAGCTCTCCTGAGGGACCAAGCGAAATATGCAATACCACCTAAGAAGTACTCATTTCTGCTGTTGTATTTAGCCAATGGATACTGTTACTTGTCTTGAAGGAGAGTTTTGCTACCTCAAGCTTGGTAGCTTATGTATGCACATCATAAACCATATGATATTAACAACCAGACACCCATGCAGAAACAACATGACAGAATTATCCCAACAGCTTGCTAGTGAGAACAAAATGTCACGTTTTCAGTAGAGGACACCAACTCAACTTCAGTGGGGCATTTAAATCTTCTAAGACGCTAGTGATGATAGACAGAGAATAGTTGGTCAACTGCATACAAATGCGACTGAATCTAATGCACCCTTTGGGACCTCAGTGCGCGATTAAATGTCTGCCTCAGTCAATAAGGCCGAATCGGCCATCGGTCGATCGGACAGCAGTAAACCCCGCAACCAACTGTGCC
>NW_008751846.1:0-15679 GCF_000715545.1 Opisthorchis viverrini
AATTATTGTTCATAATGGCAATGGATTAGTTTCTTGGACTATCGATTTCGCAACTTGGATACCTGTTCCATGACACTCTATCAGATGGTTTTGGCTTTGTTGATTATGTGTGTGATTATGTGGGTCATGTGTTTAAAAGTCGGGCTTGCCTCAAGGAGGACCTTGAGGCTGCTGGGGTCGAGTTGGTATGGAGAACTGGCATGAAGATAAACGCCCGAATGACGGAAGCAATGGCGATTTATCGAGACAGGAAAAATCCAGTGACAGCAGTCTCATTCGAACCATTTTTTCACCAGGGAACTCATCACTCCTTTTGGCCCGACAGGCACCGTACCAAATTTGGGAACCCCCTTTACTTTAAAGGGAAAGAAATCTTCAGCCACCGACACCATCTGCTCACTCGCTCGACGAGATGACACGTGCCCCGTTGAAGCCTCACCACAGAATGAAGGTCACGAAAAACTACCGGATTCTGAGACTGACATATTCCCTCGTGCTTGGCCACCGAAACGGGCTAAAAAAACTGGACAATTACGTCAGGTAATCTATTCGTGTCTGGTTACGTCTGCACAAGGAAACCTCGATCAGCTACATCTACGNACATCTTTGTACAGTGCTGGGAGTTTTGCTTGTGATATGGCACACTAGGCGCACTCAAGCACTGCCTAAAAGAATCATCTGGCACCCTCGCAATAGTTCCGACCAGTAAACAGGACAGACTAGTGAGGCTGAAGTGTGAGGACAGAGGCACGTGCTGCAAATCGAATGCTGGATTGGTGGCCCATCATCGAGTGTTGATACAAACGTGGTCACCCAAATGGTATGCGCTGACTTTTCCCGCCTTTTTCCGTCGAAGATCAGCCTCCGCCAACATCACCGGCTCGCATACCCCACCTAGTGTAATGCAGATACGCATGGCCGGGTGAAATATTCCGGTACCCTCTGGTCCCAACAAGAGTCGCAATAGCTCTTGAGCCTGGGTAACAATTTGTCTGTTTGGTGGCACGCAAACCGCGCAGTTCGCGAAATTGCAGCAGCATCAAAACCAGGTTATGTGTCCTTAACGAATCATCATCTGGTGGCACTGAACAAACTATCGGTCAAATAGCGGCCTACTCATCAGAAGTCGATGACTATGACGTCTGGTTTAGGCACACCGTGGATTGCGCCGTGTCACTCTTGGAATACAATGCTGTCAGTTTGCTTGCTAATATGGACCTTCTGACATTTACCCAAGAGTATTACTCTAGCGTTATCACACCAGAGCAAGTCTTGTCGCTTCCTGACCTCTACGCAGGACGGACAATTCCACATACATGGAAAACTGTGTCCAGATGCCGTCTTCAGTTAGTCCATCGGTCAACCGAAAGCGGACCTGCGGAGCTAACTACGCCGCTATCCAGGCTGTATACCGCCAAAGACGAAAGGATTCAGTCTCTTCTCTGCTCGATATGCCGTGGAGGGAACTATACGAAGGCAACTGCNCACTGCCTAAAAGAATCATCTGGCACCCTCGCAATAGTTACGACCATTAAACAGGACAGACTAGTGAGGCTGGAGTGTGAGCACAGTGGCATGTGCTGCAAATCGAATGCTGGATTGGTGGTCCATCGTCGAGTGTTGGTGCAAACGTGGTCACCCAAATGGCACCTGACTTTTCCCGCCTTTTTCCGTCGAAGATCAGCCTCCGCCAACATCACCGGCTCGCATACCCCACCTAGTGTAATGCAGATACGCATGGCCGGGTGAAATATTCCGGTACCCTCTGGTCCCAACAAGAGTCGCAATCGCTCTTGAGCCTGGCTAACAATTTGCCTGTCTGGTGGCACACAAACCGCGCAGTTCGCGAGATTGCAGGTTATGTGTCGTTAACAAATCATCACCTGGCGGCACTGAACAAACTATTGGTCAAATAGCGGCCTACTCATCGAAAGTCCATGACTATAGCGTCCGGTTTAGACACACCGTGGACTGCGCCGTATCACTCTTGGAATACAATGCTGTCAGTTTGCTTGCTAATGTGGACCTTCTGGCATTTGCCCAAGGGTATTACTCTAGCGTCATGACACCAGGGCAAGTCCTGTCGCTTCCTGACCTCTACGCCTCCAGGACAATTCCACATACATGGAAAACTGTGTCCAGACGCCGTCGTCAGTTAGCCCATCGGTCAACCTAAAGCGGACCTGCCGAGTTAACTACGACGCCATCCAGGCTTTATACCTCCAAAGACGAAAAGCTGCAGCCTCTTCTTTTCTCGATATGCCGTGGAGGGAACTATACGAAGGCAACTGTNTTACAGGAGAGGAAGTTGGCCGTATGATCAGTCTAATGGGCAATCCGTCCCCAGGCCTCGACAAGCTCAAGCCCAGTATGCTCCGCCGGTTTAATGCTAATGTGTTTGGAGCACCGTCACCTCTGGTTCAATACATCGCACAATCCCATGAGATTGCTGATGCAGTTTTCCCTAATTCCGAGGTTCACTGCCACAGAGGTGTAAGGCAACAGACCCACTGTCCTAATTATTGTTCATAATGGCAATGGATTAGGTTGTTGGACTATCGATGTCGCAACGTAGATGCCAGTTCCATGACACTCTATCAGATGGTTTTGGCTTTGTTGATTATGCGTGTGATTATGTGGGTAATGTGCTTAAAAGTCAGGCTTGCCTCAAGGAGACGGTTGAGGCTGCTGGGGTCGAGTTGGTATGGAGAACTGGCATGAAGATAAACGCCCGAATGACGGAAGCAATGGCGATTTATCGAGACAGGAAAAATCCAGTGACAGCAGTCTCATTCGAACCATTTTTTCACCAGGGAACTCATCACTCCTTTTGGCCCGACAGGCACCGTACCAAATTTGGGAACCCCCTTTACTTTAAAGGGAAAGAAATCTTCAGCCACCGACACCATCTGCTCACTCGCTCGACGAGATGACACGTGCCCCGTTGAAGCCTCACCACAGAATGAAGGTCACGAAAAACTACCGGATTCTGAGACTGACATATTCCCTCGTGCTTGGCCACCGAAACGGGCTAAAAAAACTGGACAATTACGTCAGGTAATCTATTCGTGTCTGGTTACGTCTGCACAAGGAAACCTCGATCAGCTACATCTACGCTGATCAACAACCTGGGGGACTTAGTGTTACAAATCTGAGTTCAACAATCCCGATGCGGCGAAAAGCGCATGTGGAAAAAGCCCTTTCTACCCACCGCCGAGTACTACGTAACGTGGTCAACGATTTCACATCTGGCAAGACTGTTCGAATCTCAGCCTTTCGATCCGAGCCCACGTTGCATGTGTAAAAGCCAAGATGAGCTGGTGACTGTTTGGAGTGATAGTCTGCACAACAGCGTTGAATGTCGCAGTTTACGAGAGTTGGTCGTTTCGTCTCATTTAAATCGATGACTTGTATTTGCAGAACGAGTGTTCCCTCGGATACCTATCCACCGTATCCAGCTGCGATGTGTCCTGCTCAGGATAAGGGTTAGAAGCACTGTGGCCACCCGAGGTGGTTGGTGCATACTTTGCAGTCTTGATGGATCACCCATGATGCCAGATGTGCTCGTTATAATCGGGCTGAAAGAGAACTCGCGAAACGTCTCCGTCGCCTGAATACTCCCTCGCCCAATTGGAATCGGTTGTGATGTCGAATTTTTTGGCCCACCAGCTGAAGATCATTCCTTATCGAGAGGTCTCCTTTCCTCACTCCGCTGTTGTTCAACTGGAACCCCCAAATGTAATGACCAGTGACCTGTTTTTGTTTGCTACTTCGGGATTTCTGCGTACTCGCTACACCATATTCAATTTCGAAAGATAGATTTGTCAGATTGGAGTGAAAATCTCACGGAGTGATACACAGTATCGAGGCTTTTGCCCAAGTTTCCCTGGTCGGTTTTTTTTCTTGTCGGTCAGTGGCTGTCGATCAACTCAAAGGCACGAGGGAAAAAGGGTGTATGGTGATCCTTCTGACCATTGTACACTTGTACTTTCTTTGTAACTTATCATTACGCAATTTGTACCACTTTCTATCTCTCACTAAAATCTCAGCTTACTCGTCTTCTCTTCATACCGAATAACTTTTGTTTAAAATGAACGAAAAAGAAATATGGAAACAATACAAATTCTGTACCACGTTAAAGGCGTGTTCCCTTCTTGCTGTGTCGAATTACGCTGTCAGTGAATTAACGAGCGGTGATCTACCTCTCAGACTACGACGGGATAGAAAGTGTCTAGGAATATATCAAGGAGGATTCCAGGAAGGAGATCGCTTTGGATTTATTGTGGTGGGAATAACTAACTGTACTAACGAACTGTGAGTTGTATCATCTCGTCCATTTTTTCTCACTTGATTTCACTACTTTGAACTGGTATTTCCTCGCGTTATCCACTACAGGTGTAGCACTGCTCTTCATGTTCTGAGCAAGGGGCAGTGTGCTTGCAATGGTGAGGATCCGCATAAACTAATGTCTAGTAGTGCTTCAAACCGGGCTGTAGAAGGAGCGTGGATAGCTGTCCGAGGAAGGTCATTCCACGCAGCTACTACCCGAAATGAGAAAATCTTTGTCTGATGAATGGTTGCGCTCTGAGCTTGTGTTTGCTGGGTCAACGGTGAAAAAACTGTTTGCCAAGCTTTGTTCAAACAGGGCATAGGTAAGAATTGGATCACCTCAGAGGCGACGGTTCTCCAGGAGAAAGAGATCAAGCATCGCGACATGCGTTTCGTAGTCCACGGATTTGAGGCCGGCAACAATTCCCCTAGCGGTCCGCTGGACACGCTCAATGAGGGTGACGTCTTTCGTGCGTCCTGAGTAGACAACTTGGTTGGTGTACTCCAGGAGCGGAGTATTTGGAAGTCCATGCGAGTAATACGGGAGAAGGTACGTTGGATCATCCGTAAAATGGTGAATGCCTTTTGGGCCGATTTCTCATGGTGCATTGAGAAGGACAAGTTTGAGGAGAACCAGATGCCCAAATCCTTTTTGGCATCTATCCTCGTGATGTTCTCTGGTCCTTTCTCACCATGCATAACAAAGGCATTCGCTGAGTCTCCTCCAAATGATATATGAACGCACTTTTCATCACTAGGAGGAAGGTTCCTGTCCAACGACCACTGCTTTGCAGCGTCTACATCCATTTGGACGGCACTGGCATTGAAAATCCAGGATTTCAAGTCGCCCGCAAAAAGTATGCATGGACTTGCAAGAACAGCTGAAAGGTCATCGATGTAGATCAGAAGCAGTAGTAGTCCCAGGACGGAGCCTTGAAAGAACTCCAATGGAGACCGGCGCTGGAGGAGAGTAGGTCAAGCCTATTCTCACCCGGAGCGATCTGTCTGATAGGAACGCCTTGATCCAGGGAAGGATTTTCCCTTGGATCCTGTGTGACCCAAGTTTGTGGAGCAGCGGGACGTGCGAGGCCTTATCAAATGCTTTTGAGAAGTCGAAAAATATGGCATCTGATATGAGTCCTTCGTCCTTGGCTTGAGTTAAGCTGTCCATAAACACGAGCATGTTTGTCATGCAAGAACGGTTCGGGAGAAATCCGTGTTGAGCTGGGGATATCAGGTTGCTGGAAGTGCGGATAGATAGCTCGCTTCAGAATACGTTTTATCACCTTGCACGGGACGCTAGTAGTGAGGCTTATAGGCCTGTAGCTGCCAGGCTATTGTCAGTCACCAGCTTTGTAGATTGGCATGACGATCGCTCCCTTCCAAACAGAGGTAACGCGGCGTATGACGAAACGTACGACTGACGAAACACCAGGTGTAAATGATTTGCCAGGCAGCCGGGGCCATGTGGAGAGCTGTTCGTGAATGCAGTTTAATGGAACGGGTGGACTAGAGAAGGAAGGGGATAGTTCCAGGTGTGTTATCAAACTGGGAGACAGAGGTATTCTTTGTCCTGATAAATCATATTCTGCTGACCACCTTTGATGGATAGAAAGTACACCATCGGGAGGAGAAAGCAAGGCAGATGGAGCACACATAAGTCTAGGGAACCCACGAAGTAGTACCAAGATAAAAGGGCAGCCCACTATCAGGTTGAAAACCAGATGTGATATAAGGAAGAAAGCGAAGCAGCAAAATAAAGGGTCTCATTATGCGCAGTACGAATAAACGATTAGAATGATAAACCAACAGCATTAGCTCAGCTTGTTTTCAGCTCACTCCTTCCGCCTTCTTGAACGCACTTGAAGAATGAGGTCGGCGAGAAAGCACTGTCTTGGCGACAAATGTTGTCCTCACTCCACAGCATACTCGTGAGATACGCGTGCACCTAGTGGTCTTCGAGTCCTTCCAGCAGGTATTTGTTACGCCCGTCCCGCTAGCCAAGACCACACGCCGCTCTCACCAAGAACTGCCAAAAGTGTCTTTCACCTCCGCGCGTGGCCTTCATAATGCTGCAGTTATGGCCACGGAAAAAACATGGTCTTATATTCAAAATCTCCCAAAGATCTGGAACTTTTGCGCCGCCCGGTATTCACACAATGGAGTTGATCTCTCGAAAACTACGGTATTTTCGGTCTTGCTACTTCGTTTGTAAAATGTCTATTAATAATGTATATATTCGTGTGATATGTGATTTGTTTAAAAGAGCGAACCTTCAAGGTCAATAAACGCCACCGACTGTGAATACGTTGCCCAATGTAATAATAAATCGTGAGTCGCGGGAATAGGTGGATAGAACTTTCAGACAGCTTTTCCAGCTAGAGCTATTTCCCGAAAATTCTAGAATCTGCATGGCCTTTGTGGATGGAAATTATGCGAAGGCGCCATTTCTGTAAGCAATTTCTGCTCGATACTTTCTGTTACCAGTTAAAGTTGCGTTGCCGAAGATCATCGTTGGCGAAAAATCCTAGAAGTTCGTTGCTAAACAGCGTATTGTTCCGTCATAGCTTGCGAATTATTCTAAGAAGATTACAACTTTGGTCATTTATTCAGACACAACCTACGTCGATCATAGCAAACAGCTGAAAGGACCTTGCTGACGCACACATTTTCGTCTCTTTCATCTTGCAGGCGCTCTACAGCGTTAGTCGTAGTAGTGCTCATGGCTGCAGAGTAGTCCCTCCCTGAACCGGGAAACTCGGAGACACACGCAGATTTACAGAGCACACAAAAGCCCACGTCTGTATCGCCAAATGGATTGAAGTGCAGTATCATCGACCACAAACGGCAGGCCGCCAGTTGCCGACCTTGAGCCTTGACGCAGAGGGATTTTCCCCGTTTAAAGATGGCTGTGGTGCTTCAAGCTTATCCATCACTCGATTCAGTTCTTTACGGAGGCCACCAGCATTTGTCTGGGAATAAGCGTAAGGGATACGCCTTTTTCCGTATCCACCGTTTATGGATATGGAAGCAAGCTAAGAAAAATCTATGAAGAATAGTCCTGACGGACTGATCTCTAAATACAGAGAATAAGTGTATGCGGGGGTGTCACATCGTCTGGCACAAAGCTCACGTGCATTCTCCAGCGCAAGTGTGAATAGTCCTGCAAGATCCCGGCATTTGTACCACAAACTCTAAGTTAGTTTAGGCAGCTTGACCTCACCCTGTTTGTTGGAACACTACTATAAAGATACCTTAGTGATACGGCCCCAAGTGCATCAAAACGAGAGAACATATTTATGTAGTCATTCGACGTGCTGCGTTCAAAACGTGGACGTCACCTTTCTGGATTTGTCATGTGTTAGAGTGGTACGATGTATGCATCTCGAATTCTCTCATGAGCCACTCGGCGTTCCGGGATACCTTTCGAATGACATGCTCCAGCGTATCGGAGTAGTGCATCCAACCTTTTAGGCAGCCGTTCAAACTCCTCAGACGGTTGTTAATCACGATGCTAAAGCGAACCACTCAAGGATGTGCATGTACGGTCCATTTTTGGGTGATGTTTAACCAGCGGGCTGTAAGATAATAAACAAATCGAGGGTCCGTACGGCGCAGAGTTTGTCGATTTTTCCGAAATCTGTCTGCTTGTAATAGGATAATCAAAACACCTATTTTACAACGTTGTCAAGGCGAGCCATGTGCAGGCTGTTTGCAAGAGTGTATCTATGACCAAAAATACATGGATAATAAAAGACACGTACCCAATTCCTGATAGCCTTTCTTATATGAACGCAGCGAAGCATTGCGTCAGAGCAGAACACGACTCTTGCCGCCTGCATTTGCGCCGCCAGCCTGTCCATAACAAAAGTCTTAACCAAATAATGCTCGCCCATCATTTCCTAGAACAAGTCGAACAGTTGACGCATAGGAGCAAACTGTTTGCACTTCTTTGCATGTATAAACGTACGACCGTTTCCCATGCCATCATTTATCAGGTGTATAGAATGTATCAATAGGCCGGATAATATATGCTTTAAAAATTACCCCAGCTGGTTTGCTGCATTCCTTCTGTCTACATTCACTACATATGAAAAGCTTTGGAACGACGCTGCATGCTGCCATCGGGAGAATCATTTGTGGCTATAGCGACCTTCCTCCGGTTGCCAAACAAGCACACGCCCGGTCTACCGAAGTTCTTCCAGGACCGAAGGCATATCATCCTTCACAATAAAACTAAACCATTCTGCACCTGCTCAACACAGTCAGTTGACGCTACCGGCTATAGCTGTGTTACCTCCTGTGTGGTGTGGATCCTGCCGAATTCATCGGTCACACACTGCCACACCTCAATCGACGGCGTTCAATATTTCAGGAGGATCCCGAAGGTACCCAACTTTTATTCGGTTAGGCGTCATTTAACCGGAAGCCGATCGCAAAATATTTGAAGACCTACGGCTGTGTTCAAGAAAATAATAGGTGACTTCGGCGTGGATTCTTTGTCTCCGAAAACAAAACCGCCGATGTTTCGCGTACTGTTTTTTAGCAAGTGCGTTTGGGAGGTTCCTTGGATCCCCCGACCCCCGTTGGTCTCGGAGATCGCCTCTGCATTTGCGGTACACCCATCCGTACCGCAAAATAGCTTTGACTCTTCGATTATTGGATGTACGCACAAAAACTACATAGTTATTCTTCATTTGTTAATTTAAATCCTCAAATCCCGCGCAGGATGAAAAGAAAACAGCCTCAAATTTAAAAAAAAACACTTGCGAAACCACATTCAAAGCCATTGCACAGCAATTTCTAAGTTGAATGCGGGCTAAAAATTTCAGGAGTTTAGTTCAAACAAATTACAAAAAATGATGGCGGATGAAGTGACTTTTAGACTAAGCACACATGCAGGGATGAAACATTTTGACGTATAAGTTTTTATTTTATTCGCCAGGGTTTCACAGAATAATGCATTTTGATCCCAAGGTGCAGCATTTCTGCTCCGATGCAACTACAAAATCAGCGAGAGCTTTTTGGCAGAGCGTCCACAAAGGCTCGGGCTAACATTTTGAACATCAGCCCCGCACGTTGGCTACACCTCCAGAAAACTCAGGTAGCGCCTGGAATGACATAGAATTATTTGTGGTCAACACCCCGCTCTTGTCTTTGTCATTTTTGGCGGGTGCGGACGGATGATTGCTTAAGATGCGCCCTATTACAAGAAGGAAAGCACACAAAGCTCACCACGCTTGCATTTCCCCCCAGAAATCGAGGCAGATCGATAGGACCAAACCGAAATAAATTCAGCCGGAAATGTGTAGTACTCTATTTTGGGATTTTTTGGGTTTTTTAGGCGAGCAAAATTTGGATGTTACTGACGACCACCAATTCGCATATGATTGCCTGTTGACGGATAACGAGACTGCTCCTTAGATGGCAGATACTTGTCTCTCCGAAACCCTAAGCTGTGAGGGAAATGCATACGCAATTGCTTGGCGTATAGCTACATAGATACTCAAAGCAAGACGCACTTAATGTGACTTATTTTTGCTGAAATTCGTTTCACTTAATTACATCTACCTTCCTAACTTTTGGCGCGCATGATACTTTCAAAGTTGCACCGCTGCTTCTTCAGACGTGGCCTTTAAAAAGTTTGTTGAGAAATTGGCTTCTGTCGGGTTTCCATCCTTTACGGAATTTGAGGATGCGTTAAATGATTACACGAAGTATCAATTGTTAATGTTCGAGTGCGAAGCGCGTAATCAACGCACCAAAGCTATGCTTCGTTACGAATGTGCATATTACAAGTGTAACAGGTAGCCAGCAAGAACCAACGGAAAGTCGGGGGATAATAAGAATGATTTTTATCCCTGGCTAGCAAGTTGAACGCACTCGCTAATTACAGGCAGTACGCGAAACACCGGTTGTCCAGTTTTTTCGTCTAAGATGACAAATACAATCTCGTAGTGATATCCTGTTAGTTGTAAAATAATCACCCGTCAACCAAATTTTTGTGCGATCGCCTCCACTTAAACCGACGACTAACGGTGGAGGAGTTGAGCACCTGCATGGCTCTGTTGAAGTATGCAACGCCGTTGTGTGAAATGAGGCAATTTGTGGCAAGGTTCTTGCCACTCAAGACACATACAACTACCGCCTAAGGTTTCGGCCATCTCTGTTGATTAAGTGATACATAAGTTGGTTTTAATGTGTTAGATTATATGCCTTACGTGCTGGCCGGACTTCGGAATGCCTCTGCTGCAGTCATGGGAAGGTCATCACAGCCACAATGCGCTTCTCCAATTTGCAGCAAAAAGAACTGTTCCAACGTTTGCTGATGTAGTGTACCACAACATAGCCGTTTTGGGTGAGTATATTGAAGCGGCTAACATCTTTCTTGTAAATAAAACCACTGCACCGTCCTGATCACGGAAGTCATGGGTATGGATTTTACATTTTGTAAAGATTCGTCGGAGGCGAACAGTATTCTCCCACGCGCAAACTTTTCGGCGTGTTCAGGAAATTAATGCGCGAACCGTGTAGATTGAAATTTTCTCACAGACAAGTCACGGGCACAAATTAGGGCAGCGAGAATAGTGTTCGGCTGCGATGCCATGCTGCGTTACCCCCGTATCTGAAAGCCACTATATTATTTATTATTATATATCATTATACATTATATACCATCCGTGTATGTTTGGACACAGACTCGCTGTGCAAAATGTGTTAGATTATATGCCTTACGTGCTGGCCGGACTTCGGAATGCCTCTGCTGCAGTCATGGGAAGGTCATCACAGCCACAATGCGCTTCTCCAATTTGCAGCAAAAAGAACTGTTCCAACGTTTGCTGATGTAGTGTACCACAACATAGCCGTTTTGGGTGAGTATATTGAAGCGGCTAACATCTTTCTTGTAAATAAAACCACTGCACCGTCCTGATCACGGAAGTCATGGGTATGGATTTTACATTTTGTAAAGATTCGTCGGAGGCGAACAGTATTCTCCCACGCGCAAACTTTTCGGCGTGTTCAGGAAAATAATGCGCGAAACGTGTAGATTGAAATTTTCTCACAAACAAGTCACGGGCACAAATAAGGGCAGCGAGAATAGTGTTCGGCTGCGATGCCATGCTGCGTTACCCCCGTATCTGAAAGCCACTATATTATTTATTATTATATATCATTATACATTATATACCATCCGTGTATGTTTGGACACAGACTCGCTGTGCAAACAGCCGGCACACGTGCCACAGAATTGCTTGCTTGGATGATGCCGCACAGTCTGGTTTGAGTGTCATAATGCTAGCACTATGATTCCGATGAGATCTGAAACTGATGCGCCGCAAAAACCTACGATTTGTCTCTCACCTCACGGTCCGCCGCTTGTGCACCACCTGCGGATGAGTTGTGCATTCACAACTCGAAATGGTTTGTTTCAGGGATGTGACCAACAACTTTCTACAAAGCACGAACGGTCGCCCGAAAAACCGGCTGCAGCACTCACACACTGAAGTTCGCAGTGCAGAAGGTACTTCGTAATACAGAGTGGCTCATGCGGAAAAATAATATGCAGATTTCACACCACTACGATCGACAGAAAATCCTGGAAGCCAACGGCTACGTTCCGAAAGTGTCCAATGATCATGTATGTGTGTTCCCTCGTTTTGAGGCACTTAAGACCGCAACCCCGAAGATTGAACTATCATAACGTTAACTAACTTTGAGTTGCTGGTGTGAACACTCAGGTGCTCCCGGAACAAGTTATACACTTCACGCTTGTACCCAAGCCACCGCCGTCAGCGTATGGCGCCCCCTCAGACGATTAGACTAAGTGGTGGATAAACAACAGGGACTGGAACCCGTGACAGCCACAGGTATCATTAGTCATTTGATTGTCCAAGTCTGGACGACCAAAACTGACAGCATGCCATCGATAGTCGAAGATACTGCAGCTCAACTCAGGTGGTAGTCCAGAGGCACAGGTTAAGACTTTAGTATGCTTTATAACCGGCCAACGGGTCGCACATCATATTATTTCGCCGGTCGCGATGGTAAGCCTTGCCTGTTGTGTTTTGACACTCTTCAGGCTTTTCCCAAAGGCACGTCCACGCCTGGATCTCGTTAATCCAGAAAAAGCTAATATATGGTCGGTAACCAATCGGCAGAGTGCATCTTATGATGTTAAGCTGGACCAAGACACAGTGTCAGTGTTCGTCCGTAATTTTAGCTCGAAAGAGGGGCCAGTTTAAAACTGTGAGGAAATAGTTCACTACCAGGACTAATTCTGTAGAACGTCCGCTAACTGAAAGAGACGACGACGATTTCGTGTGACGCATGCAAGGCCCATCAGCTTCAGATTATTCGTCCGTTAACGAGAATTCATGCATTTTATCCTAGTCTCGTTTCTCTTGCGGCCTCATTGCCTTCAGCTACAAGAAACCACGCAATGAGGGTCAGCCATTGAAGGTGGCGCTGCGCCAACAAGCCTTCACGAGACTGGCCCCATAATGTTGCTCCCAGTTCGTCATCAGCTTAATCCACAGTGGCATTTCGATATCCCAACACTTATCTTTCTCTCATCTCAAGATGTTAATAGCTCAGTGAACACTGCACACCAACAGGGCCATACGCTTCCCAGAGAGAGGTATGCTAATCAGAATGTTCATTAAAACCGGAAGGTCATATCGTTTTACTTGGATCTTTCATCTTTCCCTGTGGTTATGGACAGACAGGCGTCATCATTTGAGTACGCACATGCTCATCCTGTGAGTCAGCTAGGTTTGTTCAGTTGTCTGTTCATGTAGCTGGTTGATTAGGCAGCGGAGGCCCTAACACTTCTAACCTGATATCAGGCGGTGCACTAGAAACTCGAGTTGCTGTAGTTCATTACCACCTGGAACCTCTCTCAATTCACCCAGGTTCCTGGACTACTTGGTATGTCTTTCTGCGTACCATGCAATGTCAGAAAGCCACCCACACCCCGATCAACGTGCTACCGTTCAGCGCAGCATTTAATTGGCAACTCGAGTTCCTATGCAGCTCCGCCACCCACTTGATTGGTGAACGTTACTAGTCCCCCTTCGAAAACATCCTTTTTTGCCTCGGCACGCTCCGAGGTGTGATAATCCTACCTCATAGACACATGTCATCTGGCCACCCGGTCATGCGAGCTAGTTACTAAGGCACGGACGCTTCAACCGCGATTTTTGAGAACCATTTATTCAAACCTCTGTTCTTCCGACATACCTCCGTGTATGATTAAACGACTTGTTTGAACCTTGGTTTCACACCATTTCGCCAATACACGCCCCTCACATTCCCATTTGGTGACCGTTGTTCATAATGTCCGCATACTGCCATTCCCTGCAAACTCCACCCGAGTGTCCAGTGCGGTGATTTAAATCGGGTAGTACCACTTCCCTGCAGAAGTTAGAAGTTATCAGTACTCTGGGATGCATGCTGTTTCAGACTACAGTCAAAATTATGCTGTGGTGTCCTCTAGTACACCTTTTTGGTTCTGTTGTCCGTTTTAAGTCGCGGAATACAGAGGTGGACGTCTCATTGCCTAGTCCTAATGGCAGCAATCGACCATCTTGCGCCCTTGATGGACTCAAGATTATCCATACTCCGTGCCAGCGTTATTTCGTAAAGATTCCTCCGCCTATACTATCCTAGCAACCCTAGCTGACCCATACAAGGCACGCCTGTAACGGCTAGCCATGAACCCAAGCATGACGTCGCGAGGTGACGACGTGGCGACTGCCATGTCCTTCGTCCCTAAGATTTACTGACTGAGTGTGTTAAATGCACCCATAGGGCCGAATGGTTCCGCTAAATTTGTCCCTAAACTCCAGAGTACTGGCCAAGATATTGCTCTAGCCCCTTTATAGCAGTCAGTTAGGCCACTTAGAGTTGCGCGCAAAACTCCAAAAGCCAAACTGTTCAGATGAAAGTAATCAAAAACAAATACGGTGTTATGGGAACCATAATAAAATAATAGTTGCACCAACCTCAACTCTTGAGATTACGTCGGTTTCCGTGTACCGGTCTACAAACTGCTAATTCTTAACGGGACTATAAGGTCCACACCAACTCGAGGCTAGGTAGTCAGAAATTTGCAAACCCCACGTAATGATCCAAGCAGAAAGTGCAACGACAAGGTCAAAGAGAGTTTTACTTCCAAGCAAAAAACAGAAGGCGGTATACCCCAATTACCAGAACATTATAACGGAGATTTAGGCTGCACACAATAAGAATGGAAGAAAATAATCAACAATTTGACTGTATGCATTTGGTAATCCTAAGCTCTCTTCTGCGAGGACGGCTGCAAGATGGTCCTCTGAATGAACGGCCGCTTGTCGGTAATATTGTGTTTTATCGGCTTTAAAAAACAGCATGGTCGCTATCTGGGCTACATAAAAATTGCTGCACTGATCAATATGCCCTTTACTAGTAAAATACGACGGCTACAAAGGGCGATGCTCCGTGTTGAGGAATAAAGCGGCTTCATTTTAATGCGAAATACACCAACCTTCAAATATTTTTTCATACCGCATGGCAGTTATCTACGGAGCGGGTAAGGCTGATATGGCCTAAGCGTTTAATCAATTGTCAGGAGGGGTCATCAATCAAAATATTATGGCGGAGAAGTTGCGGAGTTTAGAATTGGAAGCAGCGTTAACATGGAGACTAATCTTTACTACAGGGGGCATTTCTGGATAAAGAAGGGGGAAGGCAGGATTGGCAGTAAGCCGCCCAAGCTGAAGAGGTTCTGGGCTCAGTAATACGCGGCGGGGTGGTTAAGGAGATGGCTAGCCTGCAGAAATAGCCACTTGGTGAGGGGACACCGAATGTTTCCAGTAATGGGCCTGTGAGTGTAAGGGAGATAGATCAGAGGAGGAAATTCCACGAATGCTAGCATACATTGCTCAAAACATTGCCAGCTTTTAACTTTCAGAGTTGAAGGATGGCAAGCTGAGAAAAAGTCTGTGGACGCAAGCTTCCTTGGGGAAGACATGGTGGTAAAAGATAAGCGCATGTTGGTAACTGAAAACCAGTTCTCTGATCGTAGTGCGAGAAGCGACAATTAAGCCCTTATGCGTGAGCATGCAAGCGACATGAAGCAATCATGTGGGGCTATCTGGGTTTTGACGAAAGGGTACCACAGGCCAGCCAACTAGAAACTGGGTCACGTCGGACTTAGTGTTAGAGAGAAACTTTATCGGTCAGAGGGCATGTAGGCGATTTTGTTGCCGTCCGCGAAGGGGACTGCCTTTAGCCTATGGCAACATGACATGATTTTTGGAAAGTAGGAACAGAACGCAGCACGTTCCTCAACAATTCCAACAGCTTCTTC